>NC_088201.1:159862551-160162833 GCF_037126465.1 Ornithodoros turicata | reverse complement strand
AGGTAGACGCGTTTGCACTGTTATCTGTAGGATAGGGCGAGCGTTTTTAATGGAATCGCCTCGTGAACCTAGTGAAGTCTTTGTTTTGGACAGGGTATTTTAAGAGTGCCCGACGCCAGTCCGGTTGCGGTGCATTTGATACGCTTTCCTGAAGCAGTGTGGTTTGTTCTTGTATTGTGGTTCACGCCTTTATCAGTAGAAATGAATATGAATGTTTGTTTGTTTGTATGTGTCTGTCACGTTCGTAGCGTTGTTCAAGCTTAAGATAAATTGTGTGTCCTTTTTCTGTGCTTTCTTCTCGCAGGGACAATGCAATTGAGCATTCATCGACGTCTCCTTTCTGTCGCACACCGATGTATGTCGACTCCGCTTTGAAACACCATTCATTCAGTTTTCAACATCGCAGCGCACAACCGCTGCGTATACTTCGTTGGAGAACGAGCACCACCGCGCCAAACAGATAGCACTGCGCTGCCTTCCCAAGCAAGCAAGGAAGCATGCGTGCAAGGCGGCCCGGCAGCGCACGCACAGCGGCACAGGCCGGCAGTGGAACACAGCCACTCCGTTCGCGTTTACCTCCTCACTCTCCACCAATCAGCTGCGTCCTTTTCCTCCATGCGCAGTGCTCTTTAGCAGATCTAAGTACGCACCCGCGAAAGCTTCTTTTTTGAAGGTATGTGTAATACATTTTCTTGAATATCGATTTTGTTGTTTGTGTGCGTGTCTTCTTTCAAAGAAAAAATTTTGCGTGAATATCTTCCAAATGGAAATGACACTTTACATGTAGATGTAACTTTCAATTTCCACTATTTATGATGCTGTATGTTCAGATTCCTTGCGGTGCATTTTAGATAGATTGCATGTCGCATGGTAGGCACTGATGAACTGAGGAAGAACCGAGGAACTGAGGCAAACGGAGACGGATAGCAATACATTCAAGTCGTGAACCGGAACCGCAACAAACGCGCGATAAAGTGAGTGTTTACATATCTTCAATGGTATGCTACTTCCACCAAATTTCTGTTGTTCTGTTGCTTTTCATTTGACAACGTGCATGTAGCTACAGCCCACCAGACAGAGTATTCATCCCTCTGCTGCGACAAGTGTCTCTCGTCATTTTTGCTTGTTCGAAACGTGTATCCTTATTACTCTTGGCATACATGGAATTCCTAACCATTTTTTAAGACTCTATGTATTCTAGTGGTCACAGCCGTCTGCGTTTTGAGTGCTGCAATGGACTTGACCGCAGGTAGAAAATTACTTTCCTAGATGCACACGTGCTTACCCAATTTGGCAATCATTATTCGGAAATTCGCGTATTCTTTCGTATTCTTTCTCTGCTTATCGTTCCTGAACTGAATTTTATTTCTATGTGCATTCCTCCAGTGCTTCAAGAAAATATCAGAGCAAGGCGACGAAGGCAGAAAGAAAATTATGAGAGCCCGTGCTGCACTGAACGACAAATGAAATTGTCCGACAGGGTATTTAGAGCCTGATGACCTCAATAACAACAGAAAGCTAGTTTTGGAGCACGAACTGGTACTACGGGTGCTCGGTATTGTTTACATCTTGAGGTCCACTCTGTGGGAAGCTCAGCCCCTGGGGTAATCACAGGCCTCAAGCACTGAGGTAGCCCCAGGACTCCAAGTTCTGAGGTAACCCCGACTCCTCGAGGTATGACGCAACGTCAAGACTTCAGAGCCCTGCATGGGCCGACTTTTCCTGGCGCGACCCAGCCCGGGATCATCGAAAAATGGCCAGACCCGGGGCCGGACCTACATATTTTTATGCGGGGCAGCCCGCCTCGGCCCGAGGCCCCAGTGAATAGAGCCCGGCCCGGCGACTCAGCGCGTAGATCCCGGCCTAGTATTTCCAGGTGTCACGTACGCGGTTATCCCACAAGTCTATACGTAACTTTAGAAGAAGAGAAGTAGACGGCCACAAACGTACAAGAACTGTCACCATAACAACACAAGACCAAATTAGATCCAGGACTCAAGCGGGTGAGCGGAGATGGAGGATGCTGTCGACAAACTCCTTCTCCCAACCTTTACCCCTTTCACCAAGCTTTGCTAACGTGTTTGTGAAATACGCGAGGAGTCAGGAGCAAAGTAAAGTAACTTTGAGAATTTTATAGAGAGTCGAATCACACGCATAATGCAGTGTCCCTTGCTTGTTTTTGCAAATATATGCACAGGAATGACGCAAGCACGTGATGGTATGAACTAGTAGCCCTCCATTGCGTGGAATTAGCTGCGTGACCCGGTCGAGCCTGACTCTCCCAAACATGTCTGTCTGCACGAGAGCGGCCCGCCGTGGCAGCGTCTGGTCTGACCTCGACCGGGAGAACACAGACAATAAGAAGCCCGGCACTGCCGGCGTGCCGGGCCCGTGGAGGGCTCTCCATGTCTCATAATACCTCAAGACCTGAAAATCTGAAATAACATCATGAATTCTTTTCGGTAGGGATGTGCCATGGAAGGACCATCAAATCCATTTTTGCTGTTTTAGGAAATATCAAGCTAAAGTGTGCGGAATCTTTGACCCATCTTGTAGCATTACACCTCCAAAGTCGATTTCCGTCTGCACACCACAGTCGTCGACTGTCTTCCGCGTGAGGCGGAGCGCGGAGACCATGAAAGTGCGTGTGTTGTTGCTAAGAGACAGACACCAGAGCTCGTAGTTATGTCAATCACTGTTGGAGAAACCGAAACTGTGATGTACTTTCCACTATGAGCCTTATGTAAAATTGTGCGCCATCTTTCGCCACCAACACCAAACCGGCTTCAGCGCCATGTTTGAGGATAGTGGTCATTAAGTTTGGTTTCCTAGCACTGCTGGCTACTCGACGGGAACCCAGGAAGTAAGCAGTGCACCATTATTGCTTTGTGCCCCGCTGTACACAGAAAGGGAATGTCCGACCAAATGGTGAAAAGGCGTGCGGTAACTTTATTGCTGTCAACGGATATTTGAGTGCGCGCGTGGTACGAGAGACGGTCAGTCCCGGCCACGCTTGTCGCTTCGTTGCGAAGTATGATGCCGAAAACTAATTATTAAGCGATCCGCGTCGAGAACGTGCGCCAGCCAATATCGCCTGCCGCTAACATGCCTTTTTTTGCGTCGTGCCACGTGCTGTACCGGCAGGAAACTGCAGGAACCACAGCATGACTCCATTTGCGGAAGATGTCCGTGGAAAACGCTAACGACTACTTGTCGCGTTCACTCAAATCTAGTCGGTAGTAACCCTAGGCCGCATTTATGCATTTCAAGGGTTCAAGGGTTTTAAAATTTGTTACATCTTGAAAGCCTTGGCAGTACAGCTCTATAGGCTAGCTAAACACCTAAATGAATAAAGGCCAGGCCGCACGGTGCGTTTTTCTTGCGTAAAAGCTGAGTTTCCACGCCCGGCGCGAAATTTTCTACGTCACAGCTGGTCTTAGCGCGTGATTCACTGCATCAGAGCATGTTCGATATTTGAAGTTTTTACCAAATACAAATCCATTACAAAGGAACGCACTCACAAACAACCATTTCAGGACGGAACAGGAAGGAGGGGAGAATGTTGTCAACACTTCGTAAAGCACATACGCGAAAGCCGCTGTGCACGCAGCAGCGGGATTGGCGCCCCATGCGGTTTGACAGGCGTATCTTTTCACAGTGCGTGAACATGCAGAGTTTTACGCAGCGCGATATTCACAGAAACACTCGCCATGCGGGCTGGCCTTTAGGCGTAGTCGTGTGAGCGCGTAATCTTCACCGACAGCGTTAATATTTTTCGTGCTCTTGGAATCTTTAAGCGAATATTGATGATAGGATACGATTTGATTCATAATTCGATCTGGCGGCTCACGTGCTGAGGTAGTTCCCTTAACATGCCCTTACTGGTTTGCTGTATTTCCTGGCTTCTCTTCTTTTTACTTTGTATTAAACTTATCCCCCCCCCCTTTCTACGTTAGGATTTCCATTGGACATGTATTGGGCACTTCTCCTACCTTACGCCAATTGTCGAAAAAAAACATGTGCTGATCATCATGGAAGCAGTGGAGAATATTTTTATTCGTTCCATAAGTCTTGTTGTCTTCTCTTCCTGCTAGATGTCAAAAGAATGTGTCGCGGTACCAGCGAACCATAGCCAGAGCGACCTTCATGTCACTCGGGAAGAGTTTCCCTTCCCGGAAACAGCGCTGTAAAATGAGAACACAAGAAGTGATGTCAGCAGTATTCTCACAGCCTGCGTAGGAATTTTCATGTCATGACGTTTGAGAGTTTGTTCGTCATCAACTACAGTGACTCGCACCGGGAGGAGACTCGCTGAAGTTCTACTCTCGAGCACGTCTAGCGTTTGATGCTTGAATCTTATGGCGAATTCGGGTGGTTATTTCGTGGCAACACGGCCTAGCGCTCGCAAATTCCTAGCTCGGGGGCCGAGCTGAATCACGTAACCGTTGTCACCCGAACATGAGTGCTAGGAATCTAGCGGTTTTAGTTACTATCACGCTAGGGGCATCGCGGTCGCCCGTGTTCGAGTTCTGTCGTCTGCTAAACAACGTAATTTCAACGAACGGGCCAATGAGGGCACTCGCCACCGTTGCAGTGCGGATGTGACGACACCGGATATAGTTGAGCAATCTGCTGCTCGATCGTTTTGAGACAGGGCAAAGAAAAAAGTGCTATCTGGCAAATTCCGAGCGCTCGGAAAGCGCCACGCGAACATGCGAGGCTGCTTCATTCTGACCAAGCGAATAGGACTGCTCGGGATCTGGCAATAAAAGTTGCTACGAAATGACCACCCGAATTCGCCATTATAGCGGGTTCATTGCCACGTGGATGACGCCACGATAGCCGCACTGCGCCACTTTCGCCCACCTGGAGTCGACTCTGTCCATTCTCAAATTGCTCGAGTCGATACAGCGAACACTAACCATAAAAAACGGTTGTAGTCATCTATCCTATGTGTTTACGTTTATATTATTACCGATTTACAATATTGAAGACGTTTAATGTAACACCACTCAGCGGGCGAGCGATTGTGGTTGTGCACAACATTCAGATGGGAGCGAGTTTGCGCAGCTGTTCAGCTAGACGAAGTGCGGCTTCACCAGTGCACGCAAGTATAGGACAGCAGGTTAATACTGTGAGACGCATCCCAGGAAACCAAGCGTATCAAAATGAGGATATATTTCAAACGCAACTGCTGCTACCGGTACAACAGTCGACGCGCACGACAACAGTATGACGTGATAGACCACTGATGTACACCTTATACTTACTGAACCTTATCACGACCTTGAAACCCAGCGGCACGTGTAAGCACAAGGCAAAAATAGACATCTCCCTGTCTGGAAACAAATGACGTCATAGTGTTCGACAGCGCCACCAATTTGGTAGAGTTGAACTGCACTCGAAGCTAAGGGGCGAACAATGTTCCTCCCGAAAGCCACGGTCTTGAGGGGATTACGATGATCCTTGAAAGGGACGTGACCTTCGGTCCTATTTTTCTTTGAGTAGGACGCAGCGAACAAGTGCCCATTCGTGAAACACAGTCCTACCCTTCTGATTTGTTTTGGTTTCAGTCCCGTACTACAGGTACCCTAACTACAGGAACCAATGGAAAGCGTGAATGACTCTTATTCGATGATTGGGTGCAGTAGATGACGTACTTCAGAATCAACGTTATTAACGGTCTACTAACACGCTCGGTTACTCAGCAATTAGTGAAAATACACGCTTGTATATGGCTGCAGCTACCTAATCATTGTAGCAGGACGGAAAAGTGGAAAAACTTAAACATATTTCGACTTGAGTTCGAAATGTCGCAACATTTGACGGTAAAAACCTGTAAAACCGCATGAGAATTGCACACAGGAAGAAACAAGACACTATGCACTAAGTCGCAGAAAAGCGTTGCGCGGTGTCTATGGAGCACACAAATGACAGTGCCACAAAGCAACACTGACGTATTTTACGTTTCTTTTTGTTTCTCCGACTCTGCTTTTTTCTTTCTCATATATTCCCAGGTAGTGCATGGTGGGACAGTAGACGTCTAAACATGGCCTAAACTGATACTTTAGGGCTATGCTTAAATTGAGACGTGTAGTATACTTGTGTATAGCCCTATCCGATACATACCCAAGCAGCACAGTGTACTGAAAGTGGAGTGCAATAGGGGTGGACGGGTATGTGGAAGGCCTTGAAGAGACTCGTGAAACTAAAGAAAATTGAGAAGACACATACCGTCCACCCCTATTACACTCGACTGTCAGTACATTGTGCTGGTTGGGAAAAGAGGTCTATAATGTATCTGAGAGACGTTAAAAACGAAACATTTATTTTTAGACGTCTTCTGGCATGTCATGCATACACCATGCACTAGACATGCTTCGGACAGTCAGCTTACCTATCCTTTTTTCTGTGTCACTCATCTCGGGAAAAGCCTGCCTGCAAAAAGCCTAAAAATGACTCTGTACCTGCCGTGATATGGGCTCCTCGATAGGCAGGTGCTAACACACGCAATTGTTTTCTTTGTTCAGCTGGGAATTGAGCCACCAAACTAGAAAAAAAACAATTCTTGTGACTCATTTTGCCCATTAGGACACCAACATTAAACGTACGAACAGAAAACATCTGTAGCAAGCTCTAATAAAATCGCACACATATGAAGCATGTGTAATGTCTTTATAAGCTCTCTCATGGTTGTATGGTCAAATGGAAGGTAATAGCCAAATCGAAAAGTACCATGGGCAATCATGGTCATATCTGGCTTCAGAGGAGAGAATAACATATATCGCTAATATAACAAACAAATATATAACAAATTAATCAGTCGCTTGCAAATGCAGACAAGTTTAGGCCGGCTGGCTTGTGTGCACGATGCACACACTCAAGCTTTTTCGCCATGACTATGGCATATATGTCTCTAAGTATGTGAATCACCAAATTCAATATGTGTAGTTAAACCATGGTCACGCACGTACACTGCTGCCGCCCGAACTTGATAAACAGAAAGAATTCAACAGCCGGAAATCTGATTGAGGCAGTGGGTCAGGCTTCCGGTTCTTTCCAAAGCTGTCCTTATTTCGGGCCATTCCTTTCCCCCTCTGGTTCGACTCGACTATAGGAGATTCGTCTGATCAACTCCCTGGCTCACCAATTGATAGAAACGTTCATTATATGAGCTGTTTGCTCGTTTGTTTGCTGTTCCTGGCCAGTTCGTACTCACTGTATGTGGGTTCGTTTGTTTGACATTTTGTTTTGGTGATACGGAGATTGACCCACCGCTCTAGATGCTTGTACTGTGCTCGTCATATTTCACCGTTGATGACTGTGAATTATTGATTTGTCTTATCCGTATCACAAACTTAGCACAACTCGCAGGTTGTTTTCAGCTTATTGTTGCTGCTGCGTTGTAGTCACATGACATAAAATATTGTTGTGTGTGTGACTATGTGCGAACACATTCATTCACTCATAGATTCTATTGCAGCTTACGTCCACGTGCAGGTCAACCAGATATGTGATATCTTTTTCTTCAATCCGGGTGGGAAAGCAATATCGCATCGCATATCGTCTTTGAGAAGATTTCGATAATGTCCATACATATGTGTCATCCACAAACTAGACCAACTGCTGTGAAGTACTATCTCTTTTTTGTGTGTTTGTTTCTGTATTATGTTTACCTCAACAAATATTTGTCCATACCAACATAATAAAGTGACGTTTTAAAAACTGACTACCATATTTTACTGAATCGCGCGTTTCTCTTTTACAATCAGAGTTGCGTTAGTGGGGAACAACGATGTTTGGAGCAATCTTTAACGGATTAGCGTTTCTGACGGTGTTATCATTGCTGGTTTATCGTCCAGTAACTCGCTTGCAAAATAGTACGAAAGGAAATGAAGACTTATGCCGTACATAATTGGTACAAAATACGCTCCTTCTCCTTGTTTTCAACAAATCAGGGGCGAGAACGTTGTCATTCGGGATGATGATTGGCTTGGAGCGTGCTATGTGGTGAAGTTCATTTTTAATAGTCCAGCCTTCTTACATAAAGGCCGTTCGTAGAATTGCCAAAATATCCTTTTAGAGTGAACCTGAGAACAGTTCCGGTCTCCTCCCATAGCCGTGGACCACCTCACACAAGTCTGAAGTACTGCGCACCTTTAGAACAATGAATATCAGGGCACGAAGCAGAAGACGGAGGCGTCGTTTGGGGCTGGCAGTGATGCAAGAGCTGGGGTATGCCTACGTGGTACTAGCTACGTTGGAACAGTATCTGGGCTTGCTGGTAGGTCGCTGTGTCAAAAGGGGAAACGCGAAAGTACACTCTAAGGGAAAAAGGTATGATTTTCTACCCATTTCAGTAGAGCTGCATTGCAACCACATTTCCACTCCAACCAGTTTTACCTTTTGGGTATAACTGCAGAGTAGAAACAAACTACAGAGTGGAAACTGTCGTTGTACCAGCTTGGGTAGGAAATTCTACCATTTTCTCTTAGAGCAAACGTGAGAGAGAGGAGCAAGGGAAAGGGACGCCGCCGCTTATACCCGCGGGGGAGAAGGCGTATGTGGATTGGCACGAAACGGTAGAAGTACAGTCCTGCTGCAATTTTGGGTAGGAAATTCTACAGTTTTTTTCTTAGAGTGTAGGAATGAAAGACAAGCAGCAGGGGCGACCCCCGAAGCATTTGCGGTGCCGGCCGTCCGCTGTGTCCGTTGTTTCGAACTCTGCACTTCTCTCTGCACAGTGGTGGCTACAATCTTTTGGTAGACTGCGCTGCCCTACATATGATTTGTGGTAGCACTAACGGATTAGATGCTTTTGCTGGGTGTTAAGCAGGACACATCTAGTAATTGACCAGCAGTGCTGGCCATGGACAGCCGCTCCTGCTGGGATATGTACCTTCCGTGTAACAACGGTGGAGGGAAGGCACTGCATGAGACCAGTGTCATTTGTTTTACTATATACAGGCAATCTCTCTACATGTAGATACACTTATTTCACTTGTGTCATATCTGTCTTCTCACCACAAGTGGGACTATGTGAAATGCATTGTTTGTATTGTAATTACATGTATGTCATAATATTTCCCTGCACATTATTTCATTCTATGCACACACGTGCCGGTACTTTTCACATCTTTGGGGGAATCATTTTGCCATGAAATGAATACGAACATGCCCAATGTTGCAAACACCAAGTGAAACAAATATGCACCTCAATAGCCTTTCCGAATGTATATATTTTAGTGCAACTTTGTTTGTGCAGAGGAGCCTCTACTCAGTTCTTGCTCAATTTATACGATGGTCGAAATAAATACATTTGTATCTGTCATGGTTGTGGTCACTCCTGGGGAAAGAAGAAGCTCGGGGAAAAACGCGCAAGGGGAAAAAGTGTGACGTAACGGGCACGGACAGAGGTGCACGGGGGATTGCGTTCTGGAAGAGAAGATCCCTGGCTGACTGTCGGCATCGTCTTGTGGGTCCTACCGCCTGGCTCTGGGTTTGAACGTCCACCTGGTCCTGGGTTCCTGGTTCTGGCTGCGGGTCTGCTCTACCAGGTTCTGGCTGCTGGTGTGCTCCCCCGGGTTCTTGCATCTGGCTCTGGGTTGCGTGGTTGCTGGCGTTGCGATGTCCGCCCCCGAGGGTTACCCATGCTCACAGTAAAGTTTCTTATTACAACCTTGTATGACTCTGTCTCATGCTGGCTTCTATCCGAACTACCCTGAGGGCTCTGGCGGCTACGTCCAGTGTAGGCACTGTGAATTGACCAGGTGTCACGTAGGTTGACTCACAGTCTGCCGCATCACAATTTTGGCGTCCGCGACAGGACGTTACGCTGACAGAGTTCTCAGGGCTCGGTGCTAGCATGAGCGGAGAGTTGGAAAAGTGGATAGCGCTTGGGAGATCACTAGGAGTGCGCGACGACGAGCTGAGGGAATGGGTCGAGGAGCAGAGAGCAATGGAGAGACAGACGAGGGCAGAGGAGCGGGCTGCGCGAGCAGCAGAGAGGCAGTTGGACGAACGAGTACTGCTAGCTGAGGAGCGTGTACTCGCGTTGCGTGTCCAGGCCGCGAATCAGGCCACGGCAGCCGTTGGCCCTGACTCGAGCAGCACAGCTAGTGAGAGGTTTCGACCGGGTTCGCACAAAGTGATGCCTGTCTTTGATGAAAAGAGGGATGACTTAGACGCATATTTACATAGGTTTGAGATAGTGGCAGAAGGACTGCGTTGGCCCAAGGAGCAGTGGGCAACAGCCTTAAGTTTATCTCTGGCGGGAGAAGCGCTGGCGGTGTTTGGACGGCTGTCGCCACAAGAGTCTAACGATTACGAGAAGGTCCGAGATGCCCTGTTAGAGACATTTCGATATACCGCAGAAGGGTTTCGGGAAAAGTTCAGGTCATCGACGCCTGATAAGAAAGAGACAGCCAAGCAGTTTGGGGCACGCCTCACGCACTTCTTCGATAAGTGGGTGGAGACATCTGAAACGCCTAAGGAGTTCACGTCGCTGCGTGATTTAATGTTACAGGAGCAGTTCCTTTTGAAGTGTCCTCCGGCTTTGGTCGTATTTTTGAAAGAGGGCGAATGTAAGTCACTTGAAGATCCCTGGCTGACTGTCGGCATCGTCTTGTGGGTCCTACCGCCTGGCTCTGGGTTTGAACGTCCACCTGGTCCTGGGTTCCTGGTGCTGGCTGCGGGTCTGCCCTACCAGGTTCTGGCTGCTGGTGTGCTCCACCGGGTCCTTGTCTCTGGCTCTGGTTGCGTGGTTTCTGGCGTTGTCCGCCCCCGAGGGTTACCCACGCTCACAGTAAAGTTTCTTATTACAACCTTGTATGACTCTGTCTCGTGCTGGCTTCTGTCCGAACTACCCTGAGGGCTCTGGCGGCTACGTCCAGTGTAGGCACTGTGAATTGACCAGGGGTCACGTAGGTTGACTCACAGTCTGCCGCATCAGGAAAAGCCGCATGTATAGTCTCTCCGGGGCGGTACGTGAGTGCAGCGCCCAACTACATCGATTACGAGGACGCAGAACGTGAAGGATCTCCGCGCGCATTACCGAGTAAGATCGGGCTTCTCCGACCAGTTGATGGATCGGTAGAGGGACAGGACGTCGTAGTGCTGAGGGATACCGGCAGTAATCTAATTTTGGTCAGGCGGAGCTTGGTGCCGAATAGTCAGATGACGGGCAGGAGTTGTTCAGTTTACTTAGCGGACAACACGTGCCGGACGTGGCCGGAAGCTGAAATCTGTGTTAGCAGCCCGTATCTGACAGGCAAGGTTTTGGCTCATTGTGTAGAGGAACCCATATTTGATCTCATTATCGGGAACGTCCCTGGAGTTGTAGACATACACGAGCAGCTACTTCAGTCTGCTGGACAGGCGAATGAGGCGGCGACCGTAGGCCGCAGGGAGGGAAAGCTGTTACTGGAGGGATCCGGAAACTCTGCAGCCGTGACAAGGGCCCAGGCGCGGCAATCGCACCGTAACCTTCCTCCCCTAAGAGTTTCAAATGGGTTGCCTGAGAACATAACCGTCCAACAGTTACTGGGATCGTAGTGTGTGGAAGTGCATGTATTTCAAGCAGTAGTTGATGGCTTCGGAGAGTGTGTAACGTATTCTGGCGGTTTCAAGAGCCGACAAACATTAGAAGCCTGTTCATAGAAGTGTTGTATCACAGTCGTTGTGTGGTACGTGTGCAGGATATGTTGTATGTTTTGGGGGCCGTCCATGTATGTGCAACGTCGTCCAGTGTTTGAGGACTGAGGACATTACTTGTGTATTGTGTATTTTGAAGACATTGAACAATGTGGGGTTGCGCAATGTCTTGCGACGTGGGGGGTTAATGTCATGGTTGTGGTCACTCCTGGGGAAAGAAGAAGCTCGGGGAAAAACGCGCAAGGGGAAAAAGTGTGACGTAACGGGCACGGACAGAGGTGCACGGGGGATTGCGTTCTGGAAGAGAAGATCCCTGGCTGACTGTCGGCATCGTCTTGTGGGTCCTACCGCCTGGCTCTGGGTTTGAACGTCCACCTGGTCCTGGGTTCCTGGTTCTGGCTGCGGGTCTGCTCTACCAGGTTCTGGCTGCTGGTGTGCTCCCCCGGGTTCTTGCATCTGGCTCTGGGTTGCGTGGTTGCTGGCGTTGCGATGTCCGCCCCCGAGGGTTACCCATGCTCACAGTAAAGTTTCTTATTACAACCTTGTATGACTCTGTCTCATGCTGGCTTCTATCCGAACTACCCTGAGGGCTCTGGCGGCTACGTCCAGTGTAGGCACTGTGAATTGACCAGGTGTCACGTAGGTTGACTCACAGTCTGCCGCATCACAGTATCAATAGCCACATTCCCCGTTTGACTTAATGTAGATATGTATTCCGCACGTACACGACACATTTCTGCATAAATTTGGAAAGGAGAACAAAGGTCTAGAAAAGGTCTAAATCGTACCTATGATGAGAACATTATATAAAAGGTCTAACTGTAGATATTTCGGCTAAATTAAGGTATAAACTTGGTCGAATCTCAGACATTTTGGCTAAGTCTAGAAGTTTTGCCTCTCGTCCTAGAGGTTTGGTCTAAAAATGTCTAAGTTGCGGTTACAGATGCATGGATACTAGACACATACTAGCGTTACGTTAGCACGGCTACTGGAAGGCAAGTGGAGAGATACTTGACATTTGTGCGCATGTCTTAGATGTATATTAGAGATCCCTGTCCTCTAACTTTAGACGTCGTGTAGACGTGTACTATCCCACCATGCGCTACCTGGGTTCTGTTAATGCTACCAGGTCTCGGCGTCTCAGGAGCTCCGCTTGTGCGGACTGCTGAGGGGCTTGCCTAAGAGCTGTGTTTGGGGCTGAGCTCTGTTTCGGCTCAGCGGTGAGCCGCAACTGGAGTAAAGCCATGAGCACTTTTAGCTTAAACGGCGTATTAAAGACAATCTTCAAGGTCAATGGAAACAGAGAATGATCTGCATGGAACACGTTATGGGCTAAAGTTATGATCTAAGGCATGGCATAATACCTCCACTGTGACTATAGCACCTTGGTAGTTGTCGACCCACTCGAATCCCTCTCCGCCAGCTTTTTCCTATAAGGCGATGAAAAAGTGCTTAATTACTAGGAGGAGTGTTTAATTTAGTTAAAGACACTGTCGCATCCGTCTCGGTCGATTCCGATACTATACTACCATGCTGTCTGTTGGTCATCACCAATCACTGCAACGAAAAAGCTACGCCAAATAGTGACACAGTTTTCAAGAAATCTGATCCAAGACATCACAAGATGACACACCAGATGTTGACAGCTTTGCCGTAACTTCCTCTCTGGAAAATCCCGTAAACGTCATGCTACCAATCTGTACTGCGGCAGTAAGGGTGCGCCTTCTAGCAGACCGGCGGGTGTGCAAGGGACGGGGAGGCTGGGGATATCAGAGTAAGGTTCGCTTTTAGCAGCAGCGATGAAGTGGAAGTGGACGACGACCCGTACACTAGGGACTGGCTAATACTTTACCCTGCCGGTGATAGAGGTGCAGATATTTCGAACGAGCCGCACAACCACCATTTCGCGTATATTTCATGACCGCATCGCATGCCATGGACAGCGGAGCTTCTCCACCAAGCGGTTTCGCAGTTGTCTATAAAAAAAAAAAAAACGATCGCGAATGAGACATGTTGATGGAGCACGCAACGCAGTATTGTCGATATGACTGCCTGGTGCGGCATCTCCACCCAGCAAAAAACAGGTACAGTGACACAGAAACTTTGCATACTGTTATACCGTGGTTGTGCGCTAAGCCAGCTTCGGAAGTAGTAGCAAATACAGGGTGTCCCGGCTAAATGCGAACATATTTTTGAAAGAGTTATGTATCACTTTTTTCCGAGATGAAATCAATTGCAATATAGCATACGCTGAATGGCCCTCCTTAGGAGGGCATTAGCAAACTCCTAACTCCTAGACAATGTTTTAATTAACTTTCAATAGGAAACTAACAGACAAAAAATGCGAGAAGTCTAGCACTTACAAGTATATAAAATAAGTATTTAGAGAGATTGAAACATTTATTTTACTGAAAAATAAGCATTCGGACGGTCTTCTTTACCATGTTCGCTCACCTGAGATCTCAAATCGGTTTTTGTCTCCGGTAACACTCCTAGTGTACATCGCCTTCTTTTGTATTTTATTTTCGCGCCTTCAGTCCTCTCTAAAAAGTAGTTGTATTTCCTCCTCACCACCTTCTTTGTCCCCTTTCTCTGATTTACACTTATTATTATTAAACACTTATTTTATTAACTTTCAATATTTAATTTTTTAATTATAAAAGCTACGAAGTTGTCCCAATGAGGACATCTCTTCCTTACGGTCACCTGATATCGTAGCCGTTTTCACAACAAAAATCCGTTCAGTAGATCGTCCGCAAACAATTCGTGAAGGAACGTCGTTTTTTTTCTTTATTTTATTCATTGCTCATCTTCGGAGTCGTCTCTTTCCTTCACCCCCAATGTGAGAGGGTGAAGCAACACAGTGCCGCCTCATGCGTCGAAGATGAGCTTTACCTTGCGGAAACAACACAAAAACAAATGTATCAGGTGACTTATCTTGGGTTTAGACGGGTAGAAATCCAGCGAACCGGTAGAGAAGTACGAATGCAGTTGCCTCAGGAGAGGAGCCGCCTCCTGTGCCGCGGCTCCTGTCCTGGGGCAACTGCCTTCGTACTTATCTTGGGTTGCAGTTTCTGTTTTCTTTTAATCGTTATTCCAGGAGGCAAGAGGCGATAGTGTGCTCTTTCGGCCCTCTCACATTGGGGGTGAAGGAAAGACGCGTCTCCTAATATGTGCAATGAACACAATAAAGAAAAAAATGTGTTCCTTCACGAATTTTATGCGGACGATCTAACGAACGGATTTTTGTTCTGAAAACGCCTCCGGTATCACGTGACCGAAGGGAATAGATGTTCTCATTGTTAATTACAAATATATAATTATATATATATAATATTATATATATTATATATACTAAAGAGGGGGAAAAGCCATTAAAAAAATAAGTAAATGATGCTAGACGTGTTTGAAATTCAAACTTACAGATTAAGATGGCTTCTATGGCTGCACGTAGAGAAACAGTTACTCATTGAACGATGCGACAGCACCAGAGGACACGTGTTTCGCCGTGGTTGCGGCTCGTCAGCCCTGGGTAGCTGCGCATCGTTCGGGATTGGCAAAC
This sequence comes from Ornithodoros turicata, assembly GCF_037126465.1. NCBI lineage: Eukaryota > Metazoa > Arthropoda > Arachnida > Ixodida > Argasidae > Ornithodoros > Ornithodoros turicata. Next base: position 160,147,619 of record NC_088201.1, on the reverse strand, counting down.
CAGGGGTCCCTCAGCGAGCGATATACACCTGGGAGGGTGACTGAGCAGTCCTCAATGCCACAGTGCAAGCCAGTGCATTATAAAGAGGGGGAAAAGCCATTAAAAAAATAAGTAAATGATGCTAGACGTGTTTGAAATTCAAGCTTACAGATTAAGATGGCTTCTATGGCTGCACGTAGAGAAACAGATACTCATTGAACGATGCGACAGCACCAGAGGACACGTGTTTCGCCGTGTTTGCGGCTCGTCAGCCCTGGGTAGCTGCGCATCGTTCGGGATTGGCAAATCAGGGGTCACTCAGCGAGCGATATACACCTGGGAGGGTGACTGAGCACTCCTCAATGCCACAGTGCAAGCCAGTGAATTATAAAGAGCGGGAAAAGCCATTAAAAATAAGTAAATGATGCTAGACGTGTTTGAAATTCAAACAGATTCTTACAGATTAAGATGGCTTCTATGGCTGCACGTAGAGAAACAGATACTCATTGAACGATAGAACGATGCGACAGCAGCAGCAGCAGCTACCCAGGGCTGACGAGCCGCAAACACTGCGAAACACGTGTCCTCTGGTGCTGTCGCATCGTTCAATGAGTATCTGTTTCTCTACGTGCAGCCATAGAAGCCATCTTAATCTGTAAGTTTGAATTTCAAACACGTCTAGCATCATTTACTTATTTTTTAATGGCTTTTCCCCCTCTTTATAATTCACTGGCTTGCACTGTGGCATTGAGGAGTGCTCAGTCACCCTCCCAGATGTATATCGTTCGCTGAGTGACCCCTGGTTTGCCAATTCGGAACGATGCGCAGCTACCCAGGGCCGACGAGCCGCAAACACGGCGAAACACGTGTCCTCTGGTGCTGCCGCATCGTTCCATGAGTATCTGTTTCTCTGCGTGCAGCCATAGAAGCCATATTAATCTGTAAGTTTGAATTTCAAACAGGTCTAGTATCATTTATTTGTTTCTTTAATGGCTTTTTTTTCCTGCATTACAATTCACTGGCTTGCACTGTGGCATTGAGGAGTGCTCAATCACCCTCCCAGGCGTATATCGCTCGCTGAGTGACACCTTGTTTGCCAATTCGGAACGATGCGCAGCTACCCAGGGCCGACGAGCCGCAAACACGGCGAAACACGTGTCCTCTGGTGCTGCCGCATCGTTCCATGAGTATCTGTTTCTCTGCGTGCAGCCATAGAAGCCATATTAATCTGGAAGTTTGAATTTCAAACACGTCTAGTATCATTTATTTGTTTCTTTAATGGCTTTTTTTCCTGCATTACAATTCACTGGCTTGCACTGTGGCATTGAGGAGTGCTCAGTCACCCTCCCAGGTGTATATCGCTCGCTGAGTGACCCCTGGTTTGCCAATTCGGAACGATGCGCAGCTACCCAGGGCCGACGAGCCGCAAACACGGCGAAACACGTGTCCTCTGGTGCTGCCGCATCGTTCCATGAGTATCTGTTTCTCTGCGTGCAGCCATAGAAGCCATATTAATCTGTAAGTTTGAATTTCAAACACGTCTAGTATCATTTATTTGTTTCTTTAATGGCTTTTTTTCCTGCATTACAATTTACTGGTTTGCACTGTGGCATTGAGGAGTGCTCAGTCACCCTCCCAGGTGTATATCGCTCGCTGAGTGACCCCTGGTTTGCCAATTCGGAACGATGCGCAGCTACCCAGGGCCGACGAGCCGCAAACACGGCGAAACACGTGTCCTCTGGTGCTGCCGCATCGTTCCATGAGTATCTGTTTCTCTGCGTGCAGCCATAGAAGCCATATTAATCTGTAAGTTTGAATTTCAAACACGTCTAGTATCATTTATTTGTTTCTTTAATGGCTTTTTTTACTGCATTACAATTTACTGGCTTGCACTGTGGCATTGAGGAGTGCTCAGTCACCCTCCCAGGTGTATATCGCTCGCTGAGTGACCCCTGGTTTGCCAATTCGGAACGATGCGCAGCTACCCAGGGCCGACGAGCCGCAAACACGGCGAAACACGTGTCCTCTGGTGCTGCCGCATCGTTCCATGAGTATCTGTTTCTCTGCGTGCAGCCATAGAAGCCATATTAATCTGTAAGTTTGAATTTCAAACACGTCTAGTATCATTTATTTGTTTCTTTAATGGCTTTTTTTCCTGCATTACAATTTACTGGCTTGCACTTTGGCATTGAGGAGTGCTCAGTCACCCTCCCAGGTGTATATCGCTCGCTGAGTGACCCCTGGTTTGCCAATTCGGAACGATGCGCAGCTACCCAGGGCCGACGAGCCGCAAACACGGCGACACACGTGTCCTCTGGTGCTGCCGCATCGTTCCATGAGTATCTGTTTCTCTGCGTGCAGCCATAGAAGCCATATTAATCTGTAAGTTTGAATTTCAAACACGTCTAGTATCATTTATTTGTTTCTTTAATGGCTTTTTTCCTGCATTACAATTCACTGGCTTGCACTGTGGCATTGAGGAGTGCTCAGTCACCCTCCCAGGTGTATATCGCTTGCTGAGTCACCCCTGGTTTGCCAATTCGGAACGATGCGCAGCTACCCAGGGCCGACGAGCCGCAAACACGGCGAAACACGTGTCCTCTGGTGCTGCCGCATCGTTCCATGAGTATCTGTTTCTCTGCGTGCAGCCATAGAAGCCATATTAATCTGTAAGTTTGAATTTCAAACACGTCTAGTATCATTTATTTGTTTCTTTAATGGCTTTTTTTCCTGCATTACAATTTACTGGCTTGCACTGTGGCATTGAGGAGTGCTCAGTCACCCTCCCAGGTGTATATCGCTCGCTGAGTGACCCCTGGTTTGCCAATTCGGAACGATGCGCAGCTACCCAGGGCCGACGAGCCGCAAACACGGCGAAACACGTGTCCTCTGGTGCTGCCGCATCGTTCCATGAGTATCTGTTTCTCTGCGTGCAGCCATAGAAGCCATATTAATCTGTAAGTTTGAATTTCAAACACGTCTAGTATCATTTATTTGTTTCTTTAATGGCTTTTTTCCTGCATTACAATTCACTGGCTTGCACTGTGGCATTGAGGAGTGCTCAGTCACCCTCCCAGGTGTATATCGCTCGCTGAGTGACCCCTGGTTTGCCAATTCGGAACGATGCGCAGCTACCCAGGGCCGACGAGCCGCAAACACGGCGAAACACGTGTCCTCTGGTGCTGCCGCATCGTTCCATGAGTATCTGTTTCTCTGCGTGCAGTCATAGAAGCCATATTAATCTGTAAGTTTGAATTTCAAACACGTCTAGTATCATTTATTTGTTTCTTTAATGGCTTTTTTTCCTGCATTACAATTCACTGGCTTGCACTGTGGCATTGAGGAGTGCTCAATCACCCTCCCAGGCGTATATCGCTCGCTGAGTGACCCCTTGTTTGCCAATTCGGAACGATGCGCAGCTACCCAGGGCCGACGAGCCGCAAACACGGCGAAACACGTGTCCTCTGGTGCTGCCGCATCGTTCCATGAGTATCTGTTTCTCTGCGTGCAGCCATAGAAGCCATATTAATCTGGAAGTTTGAATTTCAAACACGTCTAGTATCATTTATTTGTTTCTTTAATGGCTTTTTTTCCTGCATTACAATTTACTGGCTTGCACTGTGGCATTGAGCAGTGCTCAGTCACCCTCCCAGGTGTATATCGCTCGCTGAGTGACCCCTGGTTTGCCAATTCGGAACGAGCGCAACTACCCAGGGCCGACGAGCCGCAAACACGGCGAAACACGTGTCCTCTGGTGCTGCCGCATCGTTCCATGAGTATCTGTTTCTCTGCGTGCAGCCATAGAAGCCATATTAATCTGTAAGTTTGAATTTCAAACACGTCTAGTATCATTTATTTGTTTCTTTAATGGCTTTTTTTCCTGCATTACAATTCACTGGCTTGCACTGTGGCATTGAGGAGTGCTCAGTCACCCTCCCAGGTGTATATCGCTTGCTGAGTGACCCCTGGTTTGCCAATTCGGAACGATGCGCAGCTACCCAGGGCCGACGAGCCGCAAACACGGCGAAACACGTGTCCTCTGGTGCTGCCGCGTCGTTCCATGAGTATCTGTTTCTCTGCGTGCAGCCATAGAAGCCATATTAATCTGTAAGTTTGAATTTCAAACACGTCTAGTATCATTTATTTGTTTCTTTAATGGCTTTTTTCCTGCATTACAATTCACTGGCTTGCACTGTGGCATTGAGGAGTGCTCAGTCACCCTCCCAGGTGTATATCGCTCGCTGAGTGACCCCTGGTTTGCCAATTCGGAACGATGCGCAGCTACCCAGGGCCGACGAGCCGCAAACACGGCGAAACACGTGTCCTCTGGTGCTGCCGCATCGTTCCATGAGTATCTGTTTCTCTGCGTGCAGCCATAGAAGCCATATTAATCTGTAAGTTTGAATTTCAAACACGTCTAGTATCATTTATTTGTTTCTTTAATGGCTTTTTTTCCTGCATTACAATTCACTGGCTTGCACTGTGGCATTGAGGAGTGCTCAGTCACCCTCCCAGGTGTGTATCGCTTGCTGAGTGACCCCTGGCTTGCCAATTCGGAACGATGCGCAGCTACCCAGGGCCGACGAGCCGCAAACACGTGTCCTCTGGTGCTGCCGCATCGTTCCATGAGTATCTGTTTCTCTGCGTGCAGCCATAGAAGCCATATTAATCTGTAAGTTTGAATTTCAAACACGTCTAGTATCATTTATTTGTTTCTTTAGTGGCTTTTTTCCTGCATTACAATTTACTGGCTTGCACTGTGGCATTGAGGAGTGCTCAGTCACCCTCCCAGGTGTATATCGCTCGCTGAGTGACCCCTGGTTTGCCAATTCGGAACGATGCGCAGCTACCCAGGGCCGAAGAGCCGCAAACACGGCGAAACACGTGTCCTCTGGTGCTGCCGCATCGTTCCATGAGTATCTGTTTCTCTGCGTGCAGCCATAGAAGCCATATTAATCTGTAAGTGTGAATTTCAAACACGTCTAGTATCATTTATTTGTTTCTTTACTGGCTTTTTTTCCTGCATTACAATTCACTGGCTTGCACTGTGGCATTGAGGAGTGCTCAGTCACCCTCCCAGGTGTATATCGCTTGCTGAGTGACCCCTGGTTTGCCAATTCGGAACGATGCGCAGCTACCCAGGGCCGACGAGCCGCAAACACGGCGAAACACGTGTCCTCTGGTGCTGCCGCATCGTTCCATGAGTATCTGTTTCTCTGCGTGCAGCCATAGAAGCCATATTAATCTGTAAGTTTGAATTTCAAACACGTCTAGTATCATTTATTTGTTTCTTTAATGGCTTTTTTTCCTGCATTACAATTTACTGGCTTGCACTGTGGCATTGAGGAGTGCTCAGTCACCCTCCCAGGTGTATATCGCTCGCTGAGTGACCCCTGGTTTGCCAATTCGGAACGATGCGCAGCTACCCAGGGCCGACGAGCCGCAAATACGGCGAAACACGTGTCCTCTGGTGCTGCCGCATCGTTCCATGAGTATCTGTTTCTCTGCGTGCAGCCATAGAAGCCATATTAATCTGGAAGTTTGAATTTCAAACACGTCTAGTATCATTTATTTGTTTCTTTAATGGCTTTTTTTCCTGCATTACAATTTACTGGCTTGCACTTTGGCATTGAGGAGTGCTCAGTCACCCTCCCAGGTGTATATCGCTCGCTGAGTGACCCCTGGTTTGCCAATTCGGAACGATGCGCAGCTACCCAGGGCCGACGAGCCGCAAACACGGCGAAACACGTGTCCTCTGGTGCTGCCGCATCGTTCCATGAGTATCTGTTTCTCTGCGTGCAGTCATAGAAGCCATATTAATCTGTAAGTTTGAATTTCAAACACGTCTAGTATCATTTATTTGTTTCTTTAATGGCTTTTTTCCTGCATTACAATTCACTGGCTTGCACTGTGGCATTGAGGAGTGCTCAGTCACCCTCCCAGGTGTATATCGCTTGCTGAGTCACCCCTGGTTTGCCAATTCGGAACGATGCGCAGCTACCCAGGGCCGACGAGCCGCAAACACGGCGAAACACGTGTCCTCTGGTGCTGCCGCATCGTTCCATGAGTATCTGTTTCTCTGCGTGCAGCCATAGAAGCCATATTAATCTGTAAGTTTGAATTTCAAACACGTCTAGTATCATTTATTTGTTTCTTTAATGGCTTTTTTTCCTGCATTACAATTTACTGGCTTGCACTGTGGCATTGAGGAGTGCTCAGTCACCCTCCCAGGTGTATATCGCTCGCCGAGTGACCCCTGGTTTGCCAATTCGGAACGATGCGCAGCTACCCAGGGCCGACAAGCCGCAAACACGGCGAAACACGTGTCCTCTGGTGCTGCCGCATCGTTCCATGAGTATCTGTTTCTCTGCGTGCAGCCATAGAAGCCATATTAATCTGTAAGTTTGAATTTCAAACACGGCCTCGGTGGCTCAGTTGGTAGCGTGTTCGCCTTCTGATCCCGAGATCGCGGGTTCGAACCCGGCCGAGGACGCCAGCAACTTGGTGGCAGGGTACAAGTTGCTCAGACACGCCGTCTTCCGCGAGGGACGTTAAATACGGGGTGCCGTGTGATGAGCTTTCATCGCACGTTAAAGAACCCTCAGGTGGGCAAAAGCAATCCACAGACCGACCGCTGTGGCGTCGCCCATGATCTCAGTTGTCTCGCGACGTAAACACCCAATTATTATTGAATTTCAAACACGTCTAGTATCATTTATTTGTTTCTTTAATGGCTTTTTTTCCTGCATTACAATTCACTGGCTTGCACTGTGGCATTGAGGAGTGCTCAGTCACCCTCCCAGGTGTGTATCGCTTGCTGAGTGACCCCTGGCTTGCCAATTCGGAACGATGCGCAGCTACCCAGGGCCGACGAGCCGCAAACACGTGTCCTCATGCTGCCGCATCGTTCCATGAGTATCTGTTTCTCTGCGTGCAGCCATAGAAGCCATATTAATCTGTAAGTTTGAATTTCAAACACGTCTAGTATCATTTATTTGTTTCTTTAATGGCTTTTTTTCCTGCATTACAATTCACTGGCTTGCACTGTGGCATTGAAGAGTGCTCAGTCACCGTCCCAGGTGTATATCGCTCGCCGAGTGACCCCTGGTTTGCCAATTCGGAACGATGCGCAGCTACCCAGGGCCGACAAGCCGCAAACACGGCGAAACACGTGTCCTCTGGTGCTGCCGCATCGTTCCATGAGTATCTGTTTCTCTGCGTGCAGCCATAGAAGCCATATTAATCTGGAAGTTTGAATTTCAAACACGTCTAGTATCATTTATTTGTTTCTTTAATGGCTTTTTTTCCTGCATTACAATTTACTGGCTTGCACTGTGGCATTGAGGAGTGCTCAGTCACCCTCCCAGGTGTATATCGCTCGCTGAGTGACCCCTGGTTTGCCAATTCGGAACGAGCGCAACTACCCAGGGCCGACGAGCCGCAAACAAGGCGAAACACGTGTCCTCTGGTGCTGCCGCATCGTTCCATGAGTATCTGTTTCTCTGCGTGCAGCCATAGAAGCCATATTAATCTGTAAGTTTGAATTTCAAACACGTCTAGAATCATTTATTTGTTTCTTTAATGGCTTTTTTTCCTGCATTACAATTCACTGGCTTGCACTGTGGCATTGAGGAGTGCTCAGTCACCCTCCCAGGTGTATATCGCTTGCTGAGTGACCCCTGGTTTGCCAATTCGGAACGATGCGCAGCTACCCAGGGCCGACGAGCCGCAAACACGGCGAAACACGTGTCCTCTGGTGCTGCCGCATCGTTCCATGAGTATCTGTTTCTCTGCGTGCAGCCATAGAAGCCATATTAATCTGTAAGTTTGAATTTCAAACACGTCTAGTATCATTTATTTGTTTCTTTAATGGCTTTTTTTCTGCATTACAATTTACTGGCTTGCACTGTGGCATTGAGGAGTGCTCAGTCACCCTCCCAGGTGTATATCGCTCGCTGAGTGACCCCTGGTTTGCCAATTCGGAACGATGCGCAGCTACCCAGGGCCGACGAGCCGCAAACACGGCGAAACACGTGTCCTCTGGTGCTGCCGCATCGTTCCATGAGTATCTGTTTCTCTGCGTGCAGCCATAGAAGCCATATTAATCTGTAAGTGTGAATTTCAAACACGTCTAGTATCATTTATTTGTTTCTTTAATGGCTTTTTTTCCTGCATTACAATTCACTGGCTTGCACTGTGGCATTGAGGAGTGCTCAATCACCCTCCCAGGCGTATATCGCTCGCTGAGTGACCCCTTGTTTGCCAATTCGGAACGATGCGCAGCTACCCAGGGCCGACGAGCCGCAAACACGGCGAAACACGTGTCCTCTGGTGCTGCCGCATCGTTCCATGAGTATCTGTTTCTCTGCGTGCAGCCATAGAAGCCATATTAATCTGGAAGTTTGAATTTCAAACACGTCTAGTATCATTTATTTGTTTCTTTAATGGCTTTTTTTCCTGCATTACAATTCACTGGCTTGCACTGTGGCATTGAGGAGTGCTCAGTCACCCTCCCAGGTGTATATCGCTTGCTGAGTGACCCCTGGTTTGCCAATTCGGAACGATGCGCAGCTACCCAGGGCCGACGAGCCGCAAACACGGCGAAACACGTGTCCTCTGGTGCTGCCGCATCGTTCCATGAGTATCTGTTTCTCTGCGTGCAGCCATAGAAGCCATATTAATCTGTAAGTGTGAATTTCAAACACGTCTAGTATCATTTATTTGTTTCTTTAATGGCCTTTTTTCCTGCATTACAATTCACTGGCTTGCACTGTGGCATTGAGGAGTGCTCAATCACCCTCCCAGGCGTATATCGCTCGCTGAGTGACCCCTTGTTTGCCAATTCGGAACGATGCGCAGCTACCCAGGGCCGACGAGCCGCAAACACGGCGAAACACGTGTCCTCTGGTGCTGCCGCATCGTTCCATGAGTATCTGTTTCTCTGCGTGCAGCCATAGAAGCCATATTAATCTGTAAGTTTGAATTTCAAACACGTCTAGTATCATTTATTTGTTTCTTTAATGGCTTTTTTCCTGCATTACAATTCACTGGCTTGCACTGTGGCATTGAGGAGTGCTCAGTCACCCTCCCAGGTGTATATCGCTCGCTGAGTGACCCCTGGTTTGCCAATTCGGAACGATGCGCAGCTACCCAGGGCCGACGAGCCGCAAACACGGCGAAACACGTGTCCTCTGGTGCTGCCGCATCGTTCCATGAGTATCTGTTTCTCTGCGTGCAGCCATAGAAGCCATATTAATCTGTAAGTTTGAATTTCAAACACGTCTAGTATCATTTATTTGTTTCTTTAATGGCTTTTTTTCCTGCATTACAATTCACTGGCTTGCACTGTGGCATTGAGGAGTGCTCAGTCACCCTCCCAGGTGTGTATCGCTTGCTGAGTGACCCCTGGCTTGCCAATTCGGAACGATGCGCAGCTACCCAGGGCCGACGAGCCGCAAACACGTGTCCTCTGGTGCTGCCGCATCGTTCCATGAGTATCTGTTTCTCTGCGTGCAGCCATAGAAGCCATATTAATCTGTAAGTTTGAATTTCAAACACGTCTAGTATCATTTATTTGTTTCTTTAATGGCTTTTTTTCCTGCATTACAATTCACTGGCTTGCACTGTGGCATTGAAGAGTGCTCAGTCACCGTCCCAGGTGTATATCGCTCGCCGAGTGACCCCTGGTTTGCCAATTCGGAACGATGCGCAGCTACCCAGGGCCGACAAGCCGCAAACACGGCGAAACACGTGTCCTCTGGTGCTGCCGCATCGTTCCATGAGTATCTGTTTCTCTGCGTGCAGCCATAGAAGCCATATTAATCTGGAAGTTTGAATTTCAAACACGTCTAGTATCATTTATTTGTTTCTTTAATGGCTTTTTTTCCTGCATTACAATTTACTGGCTTGCACTGTGGCATTGAGGAGTGCTCAGTCACCCTCCCAGGTGTATATCGCTCGCTGAGTGACCCCTGGTTTGCCAATTCGGAACGAGCGCAACTACCCAGGGCCGACGAGCCGCAAACAAGGCGAAACACGTGTCCTCTGGTGCTGCCGCATCGTTCCATGAGTATCTGTTTCTCTGCGTGCAGCCATAGAAGCCATATTAATCTGTAAGTTTGAATTTCAAACACGTCTAGTATCATTTATTTGTTTCTTTAATGGCTTTTTTTCCTGCATTACAATTCACTGGCTTGCACTGTGGCATTGAGGAGTGCTCAGTCACCCTCCCAGGTGTATATCGCTTGCTGAGTGACCCCTGGTTTGCCAATTCGGAACGATGCGCAGCTACCCAGGGCCGACGAGCCGCAAACACGGCGAAACACGTGTCCTCTGGTGCTGCCGCATCGTTCCATGAGTATCTGTTTCTCTGCGTGCAGCCATAGAAGCCATATTAATCTGTAAGTTTGAATTTCAAACACGTCTAGTATCATTTATTTGTTTCTTTAATGGCTTTTTTTCTGCATTACAATTTACTGGCTTGCACTGTGGCATTGAGGAGTGCTCAGTCACCCTCCCAGGTGTATATCGCTCGCTGAGTGACCCCTGGTTTGCCAATTCGGAACGATGCGCAGCTACCCAGGGCCGACGAGCCGCAAACACGGCGAAACACGTGTCCTCTGGTGCTGCCGCATCGTTCCATGAGTATCTGTTTCTCTGCGTGCAGCCATAGAAGCCATATTAATCTGTAAGTGTGAATTTCAAACACGTCTAGTATCATTTATTTGTTTCTTTAATGGCTTTTTTTCCTGCATTACAATTCACTGGCTTGCACTGTGGCATTGAGGAGTGCTCAATCACCCTCCCAGGCGTATATCGCTCGCTGAGTGACCCCTTGTTTGCCAATTCGGAACGATGCGCAGCTACCCAGGGCCGACGAGCCGCAAACACGGCGAAACACGTGTCCTCTGGTGCTGCCGCATCGTTCCATGAGTATCTGTTTCTCTGCGTGCAGCCATAGAAGCCATATTAATCTGGAAGTTTGAATTTCAAACACGTCTAGTATCATTTATTTGTTTCTTTAATGGCTTTTTTTCCTGCATTACAATTCACTGGCTTGCACTGTGGCATTGAGGAGTGCTCAGTCACCCTCCCAGGTGTATATCGCTTGCTGAGTGACCCCTGGTTTGCCAATTCGGAACGATGCGCAGCTACCCAGGGCCGACGAGCCGCAAACACGGCGAAACACGTGTCCTCTGGTGCTGCCGCATCGTTCCATGAGTATCTGTTTCTCTGCGTGCAGCCATAGAAGCCATATTAATCTGTAAGTTTGAATTTCAAACACGTCTAGTATCATTTATTTGTTTCTTTAATGGCTTTTTTTCTGCATTACAATTTACTGGCTTGCACTGTGGCATTGAGGAGTGCTCAGTCACCCTCCCAGGTGTATATCGCTCGCTGATTGACCCCTTGTTTGCCAATTCGGAACGATGCGCAGCTACCCAGGGCCGACGAGCCGCAAACACGGCGAAACACGTGTCCTCTGGTGCTGCCGCATCGTTCCATGAGTATCTGTTTCTCTGCGTGCAGCCATAGAAGCCATATTAATCTGTAAGTGTGAATTTCAAACACGTCTAGTATCATTTATTTGTTTCTTTAATGGCTTTTTTTCCTGCATTACAATTCACTGGCTTGCACTGTGGCATTGAGGAGTGCTCAGTCACCGTCCCAGGTGTATATCGCTCGCTGAGTGACCCCTGGTTTGCCAATTCGGAACGATGCGCAGCTACCCAGGGCCGACAAGCCGCAAACACGGCGAAACACGTGTCCTCTGGTGCTGCCGCATCGTTCCATGAGTATCTGTTTCTCTGCGTGCAGGCATAGAAGCCATATTAATCTGTAAGTTTGAATTTCAAACACGTCTAGTATCATTTATTTGTTTCTTTAATGGCTTTTTTTCCTGCATTACAATTTACTGGCTTGCACTGTGGCATTGAGGAGTGCTCAGTCACCCTCCCAGGTGTATATCGCTCGCTGAGTGACCCCTGGTTTGCCAATTCGGAACGAGCGCAACTACCCAGGGCCGACGAGCCGCAAACACGGCGAAACACGTGTCCTCTGGTGCTGCCGCATCGTTCCATGAGTATCTGTTTCTCTGCGTGCAGCCATAGAAGCCATATTAATCTGTAAGTTTGAATTTCAAACACGTCTAGTATAATTTATTTGTTTCTTTAATAGCTTTTTTTCTTGCATTACAATTCACTGGCTTGCACTGTGGCATTGAGGAGTGCTCAGTCACCCTCCCGGGTGTATATCGCTCGCTGAGTGACCCCTGGTTTGCCAATTCGGAACGATGCGCAGCTACCCAGGGCCGACGAGCCGCAAACACGGCGAAACACGTGTCCTCTGGTGCTGCCGCATCGTTCCATGAGTATCTGTTTCTCTGCGTGCAGCCATAGAAGCCATATTAATCTGTAAGTTTGAATTTCAAACACGTCTAGTATCATTTATTTGGTTCTTTAATGGCTTTTTTTGCTGCATTACAATTCACTGGCTTGCACTGTGGCATTGAGGAGTGCTCAGTCACCGTCCCAGGTGTATATCGCTCGCTGAGTGACCCCTGGTTTGCCAATTCGGAACGATGCGCAGCTACCCAGGGCCGACGAGCCGCAAACACGGCGAAACACGTGTCCTCTGGTGCTGCCGCATCGTTCCATGAGTATCTGTTTCTCTGCGTGCAGCCATAGAAGCCATATTAATCTGTAAGTTTGAATTTCAAACACGTCTAGTATCATTTATTTGTTTCTTTAATGGCTTTTTTTCCTGCATTACAATTTACTGGCTTGCACTGTGGCATTGAGGAGTGCTCAGTCACCCTCCCAGGTGTATATCGCTCGCTGAGTGACCCCTGGTTTGCCAATTCGGAACGATGCGCAGCTACCCAGGGCCGACGAGCCGCAAACACGGCGAAACACGTGTCCTCTGGTGCTGCCGAATCGTTCCATGAGTATCTGTTTCTCTGCGTGCAGCCATAGAAGCCATATTAATCTGTAAGTTTGAATTTCAAACACGTCTAGTATCATTTATTTGTTTCTTTAATGGCTTTTTTTCCTGCATTCCAATTCACTGGCTTGCACTGTGGCATTTAGGAGTGCTCAGTCACCCTCCCAGGTGTATATCGCTCGCTGAGTGACCCCTGGTTTGCCAATTCGGAACGATGCGCAGCTACCCAGGGCCGACGAGCCGCAAACACGGCGAAACACGTGTCCTCTGGTGCAGCCGCATCGTTCCATGAGTATCTGTTTCTCTGCGTGCAGCCATAGAAGCCATATTAATCTGTAAGTTTAAATTTCAAACACATCTAGTATCATTTATTTGTTTCTTTAATGGCTTTTTTTCCTGCATTACAATTCACTGGCTTGCACTGTGGCATTGAGGAGTGCTCAGTCACCCTCCCAGGTGTATATCGCTCGCTGAGTGACCCCTGGTTTGCCAATTTGGAACGATGCGCAGCTACCCGGGGCCGACGAGCCGCAAACACGGCGAAACACGTGTCCTCTGGTGCTGCCGCATCGTTCCATGAGTATCTGTTTCTCTGCGTGCAGCCATAGAAGCCATATTTAATCTGTAAGTTTGAATTTCAAACACGTCTAGTATCATTTATTTGTTTCTTTAATGACTTTTTTTCCTGCATTTATATTAAATACTATATATTTAAAAAAATATGTTCGCATTTAGCTGGGACACCCTGTATACGCACGTAATTGTGGTTACGCTCCCTCACTGCGCTACGACAACCTCTAAAACGTGGTTATTTGATATCCAAGACCTTCTCGGTAGAGAAAATTGGCCTAATAGACTGTCGAACGACGACACGCATTCTGGTGAGGTATCGTACCCACGTTTCCGGATGCGATAGTCCCTTTAAAAGAAGACCGACTCCTAGATCTGTTGTACTCACCTTCCGCTTGGTAAGCTGCATCGATAGGTTATCAGAGACACACGTCATCACGTGATCCGCATAGTCATCAGGATCCTAAAACGACGTAAAACGAAAAACGTCGTGTTAACGATATTCAGAGTCAGACATATACTGTTATAACAACAGGGCTAGTAGAGCGTGTTCCATCAATATATATCAAATCATTCCATGTCAATTCCGTCAAACATATCCGCCGAATGCAGGAGACACTCGGACCGTCAACACAGTCATAGCGTTCAATCTCAACTGACGTTTATTACAAGGACAACCCCACAGAGGCTGACACCCGAAGTCCTTACGAAGAAAGGTGAACACAGTCTACCCACTTGCGTGCTCACATTGTCGTCGGTCGTCTCCTCATTGAGAAAAGCTTCCACGACTTCCCTCTTATGTATGGTGCGGTGCCTGCCTATTTATGTTTGTCCCGTCTAAGAGAGGGAGGCACCGTGGACAAGAGTTGGAATGTTGCTTTTGTTGTAGAGGTTCGTCGGATTTCAATTTGCAGCGACAATATGACAATATGTATTGCCGCATCGGACAGGGATGGAATATACAACATTCCAATCGCACCGGGCGAAGATACTCCTGTGTTTTATTTCGCTTGGCCCCACTTAGGTTTGACTTAGGCTTAACTTTCGTTGAACGTAGGCATCATGTGTGATGGTCTACTGGTACAGCGAAAAAGTATGTTCACCCAGTATGTTGCAGACTATTAAAGGTGGTGTCCGCGAAGAATCCAGAATTCTAGATTTCATATCATACTTGGAGATGGCTTCCAAGAAGAAAACACCAAATAGTTTCGCAAAGTTCCTTTGTCTTTTTTTCATAAAACATCAGAAACATCAAATTAGAAACCAACTGCCCGCTTCCGCTTGAAACGGCCCTTCTCTACTTCGCCTCTGACGTAATTGGCATTGCCGGCGAGATAACCATTCATTCAGCTGACAGCGCCGCCAGGCTGGTTGCGATTCAATACCACAGGAAGCATGAACGCAGATGTTTCTAGCGACTGTTCGGCAGCAGACTGCGATTCGGAAGACTGCATTTTGCGACAGACAGCCTGCCTTCATCAGTTCATAACCGACTCCAGTGACGTCGGACCGCGCGCTGTTCCCTGAATTCAACCTGAGCGCTCAGCAGCCTGCAAAATCACATTAACTTCATTTCCTAATGGTTTCGACTGTTTCAAAACGAAATATCCCGGTTACATGTATTTCACGCACTCACTATTACTATCTCCCCTTCAGTTCAATTACTTTTTTTTGTCCGAACGCCACCTTTAAGCATAATCTTGTTTAACTCCAAGATGGTGCCTTTGTCCTCTCAGATGATGTTTTGTTTGCAACATGCTTCGGTTTTGTTTTTTTTTTTTTGTCGCTGCGAAAATGTGGGAGGACATGGAAATAAATCTAAGGGAGAATGTGGCCGAAGTAGATTCCTGTTGTGTCACCCGAAGCAGGCATCAGTATATTGAGGAGATCGGGACGACGACGTATTGTAATTGGTAGCACACCTGAATGTCCGTCAAAGAGGCGTGGGCTTCATTCGTGCCACGGGCAGTCGTTGTCATCTCGTTAAGTGCCGTTCTGCAGTTCATCCCTTGTGCATTTGTGAGGCCTAAATGTAGTGTGAGCCATTATTGTTCGCTGAGCCTCCACAGTTTACGTTAGCATAAAACTGGGCTTCCGTGTTTCTGGAGTTTTTGTTTTTCGGGATACAGTCGAACCTCGTTAATACGGCATTCGCACTTGATGATTTTACCCTTTCCCTCGGTAACTGTTCCCTATTACTAAGAGTGTAATATCGATATGCACCACAATTTATCGCATGCCGACCATTAAGGGTGTAAAGTGATGTGTTGAAAGAGGCCTTTACGTCCAATACACCTTCCTTTATACCCCTGTCACACGGGGAAACTGAATGTCATTCCCAACGAACGGCATTCGTAAGAATGTCATAAGTTCAGTGCTACACGTGTACGCAGAATGACATTACACGCGACTGACATTCGCCCAGCGAATGTGTGCGAGGAACTCATTCACTCTTCCCCCTCGCACGAGCTGCATACCCTAGACGGTAGAGAGGCAGTGTGAAAGAACAACGTCAAGCATTCAGAACGACAAAAATGCGACCGAAAAATTTACAGCCATTAATTTTTGTAAAAATGGTGACATCTGAGTTGAGGAAAGCAGATGTAAAGTAATGTTCACACGATACTACCCAACTACTCTCGTCCGCTGTCAACACGGACGCCATGCTCAGCGCTATGGCGGACATCACATCATGGCAGGAGTTTCGTCTACAGCCACTGTAGTTCTAGACGTATCATCTGTTGCGCGTGGTGAAAAAGAACGAACCCAGTGGACAGATCACGAGACAGATCAGCTGTTGCGCGCGGCATTGTTCATCGCCGGCCGCAAAATCGTTCTCCTCGCGATCAGCCATTTTGTTTGGTGACTCCTCTGTCCAGATGCGTACTCGACTTGGCTTCAGCTTTGTACGACATGCAAAGTACGGACTAAAGCAAAGCGCAGGTTCGAAGGCGCGATGTTGGACGCAGTTTTCAGAAGCACGCAAAAGTATATAAAGATTGAGTGCATGCACAGTCGGAAGAAGCTCTCCAATTATTTCACGAATCGCCATTAGCATCAGCACGGAATGTCATGTCTCTTTGCCGTGTAGCTACGCCTAGCTTTTGCGAATGACATTCATACGAATGTCGTTCGTTGGGAATGACATTCAGTTTCCCCGTGTGACAGGGGTATAACACCCCATCTAAACTGGATATATGTTGTTCAAGTGGTGTTTTAGTTCGTGAAATAAAATTTATGCTGGTTTCACAGCTTTTCTCAGCAAGAATCACATAATAGATGATAGCCTGAGCTAAAAGCACAGTATTTGACAGGGCAAGGTGTTAGGAATTTAGGTGGTATCTTTGACTGGTTGCAGGCGTATGCGATAATTGTAAAAACTCATTTATATCACCGTTACAAACGTTTTCTGCCCATCTACACTTAACGAACGTGCCTCAACAAGTTTTATTTCCGTATATGGTCCATCCGATGGACCAATATAGGCTACCGAGGGTACCCAGGTTTCTTCAATTTTCGGCACTCACGCTGGTGCCAAGCTAAGGAGGCGTGCCTGTAACGCATTGTGCTCCGGTTTAGATTGTTCGATGCAACCACGTCTGGAAGTTTGCCATGTTCAGGGTGATGCCTGCCATAGAATTTATGAACGTCGAACACTTCGGCATACTGCCGCGGGAGCTAGCATTACAATAGGCATTTGAGAGGGACTATTTGCTAGGAAACAACTCCATCCTAAAAGATGTTTTCAATAGAATACTCCCCTTTAAGGGTGTTTTTTTTTTGTTTTTAGACGCCTATACTCCGTAGAGTCGAACACCTGTATTTTAACCTGGTTACTATGACATTTGGTCACTGAACCGGCGGTGGGCTTTCGAGGTGACTCACGCTGCCCCCTTTCTAGCGTGCTTAAAAGAGCAGTGTCTTTGGTCATTAGGTGAGTGACCAGTCATATGCCATTCATTACCCATGCTTGAGAAGAAGCGCAAATGAACAGAGCTGATTTCCGGAACGAAGAAGCGGGTATACGCCAGAAATGCATCATTATTCGTATAATGTTACCAGCTCACATATTTCTCTACTTTTCGAAGCTTGCGTAAACGGTATCGTATGACTCGTAATGCGTAATACTCGTGACTTTCTGAGATGCTGCTACTGCGATGCTTTAGAAAATCTAAAGCACATCCTTCTTGATTGCGCGCTACCAACGTTCCCGAACCGCACTCTCCTGGTGAGCTGGACTCTCGCCCCCTCTCTATTTCCAAATTACTTCCCTCCCTTCCCAAATCTAGTCCACCAACGTTCTACCATTAAAGCTCACTTTACCTTTTTGGACCCTATAGGACTTCGACCGCTATTGTGAAGAGGTTCATTATTTCATTCCCCACATCACCACCAGCAATGAGGCAGAGTATTGTCCCTGGCGTTGAGGCTCCCCATTCATCATCACAAATGAAGTTGCTGTTTCTTATTCATTTATCAATTCTATTTATTACTCCTTTATTAATACAGACAATTTAAGTCGGCGCGAGCCGCCTCCCATGGCCGCTGCGCCTGGCGTTTCCTGGAGGGCTTTGGCTCCTTCACGGTGCTCTCGCTCTCTGGATGCACTCCATAGCCTTCGTAGGTCACTTTCACACTCGCAGAAGTCGAAGTTGCCCTCCTGGAAGAGGGTAAGGGCTCGCTCTGCGCGCCGGCAGTCCAATCTGCCTCCGCCGCCAATTTTCTTCAGCGGTCCCGTAGTTCTCTCGATCGCTCAGTACTAGACTTTCGGGGCTTTTGTGCTTCCTCTCGAGCCACCTTTTCTTCTGATTGCCGTTTCCTTTGTTTTTGATAACATTTTAGTTGCATATATGGCGACATTCTGGCAAAATTTTGAGATTTTAAATTTGCAAATTTATAAAATTTTGGTTATTGTTGTTGAACTCGATATCGCTTAAGGTCCAGGCACGACCTCTCAAGCGCCTCTATTTGTGCAGAAGAATCAAACGCAATCTTTTTTGTTAACGGTAATCATACATACAAGTTTCAATGAATCGGTATTAAAATAGAATAGCACATTTATTCAAAGAAGACAATCTTAATCAATATGATTGCAATCAAAATTACAAGTTTTACAACAAGTCTGAGACGAGATCACCATTATGACGACACTTACAATTTCCTCATTAACATGTTTCTTATTAAGTGGTCTGCGATGGAATTTCGAGCACAACATGGAATCTAAGTGGCATATACTTAGTTCCAACATGACACAACTTTTAATTAATCATTTTCTTATTAAGTGAATAGCACAGACGTAAGGAAATAATAAGAAACATCACAACACAATTAAGAGCTAGCACTAATAGAGATCCAAACCCGCACATCCTCCAACACACAAACAAGAGATACACGCAGGAAAATAATTGCAAAGCAATCCATCAAAACGAGAAACATTACAAATTTAATACTGTGACTAGCACAGATTTAAGGCTGAAGAACAGAGGAACACAAACAATAGCCAATGCTAATAGAGAGCAGACAACGATATCGGAGCGAACCGGTTATTCTAAGCAGCGCGTTCTCCGACACGTAAACAACAGAGGAAAATAATTCATCATTTGAAACACCATAAATCATCCTCGTGATCTCATCTAATTGAACACTATACAACTGTCACTCTAACAGGCACTACAAACCTTACATTGATGGAGGTATCCAACACACAGAAAATAGACATGGTACAACCAAGCCAGCTATCTTTCGCTTTTCCCTCGAAGCGTGGAGACGTTCTCTCTCTCTCTCTCTCTCTATATATATATATATATATATATATATATATAAAGCCAAAGCGAAGAAACCACACATCCTTTGTCACTTCGATGGGTGTGGGGTCGCTCTCTCTCTCTCTCACACACATTCACATTCTTTCCTCCAAAGGGAGATATTCTTAAGACCGGTTTGCCTGTCAAATTTGCACAAACGCGAAATGTTTTATTGATCAGTTATCGCAAATAGATGCTAGAATTATTCGATTCTCGAGAACACAATAAAAGTTGTATCAAAACAACAAGTGGCAAGCAAAAACTAAAACAGACGTCAATATCAGAGGAAACAGGTTTTAGACAAGTATTTTTTAAGCAAGCGAGAAATATTATGCTAACATCAGCGAAAACAATACTCAATCAAAGCGAGAAACATTGCAATTTAATTAATGTATTTCAGCTTTTTGTAATATCTTGCAACAGAAAGTTCTACATAGATGAAACATACAGAAACATCATATATGAAATGCAACTCAACCCCCCCCCCCCCCCGGCTGGCCGGCGAACACATCCACCCTCAACATCCACACTTCCTGGATAACGGAAGGACGACCCACTTAAAGCATAATTAAAAGTTGAACAACTGTAACGGGCTAGGGTATATGTTTAACCCATGCGGCTGAAGGGAGCAAAATTTACAGATCAGGTAGGATTCGCGATTTTTTCGTTTTATGTCATTTGTATATCCAGATTCAAGGAGTACAATTGAGAGATGAGTATTAAAGTCATGTCCCGATGCATTGAAGTGTACAGAGACAGGGGTGGGGCGATTATTAATTATGTCAGATTTGTGGCCATAAAATCTTTCTCGCATGGAATTTGATGTTTCACCAATATATTGGACGTTGCATTTTTTGCACATAATCAAATAGCATAAATTAAATGAATTGCAATGTAAAGAGTGTCGTATCTTGAATGTAAAGGAATTAGCGTTACTAGAGATAGATGTACATGGGTCTATGAAATGACATGTTTGACAGCGTGTTTTATTGCAAGGAGAGCAACCGGGTTGCTGTCGCACTAAGCGGGAGGAGGTGAGGATGTTGCGAATACAGCGAGATCTGCGGAAAGTTACAACTGGAGTAGTTCGGAAAATATCTTTAAGTTTTTCATCGCTGTGCGGTATGTTCAGATGACGTTCAAAAATGGATCGAGCGTTTTTCAATGTTTTGTTGTAGACGGTGACAAAATTGATATGATCGCGCCGCTTCATAGGCTCATAGGAGAGCAATGTATCTCTCTGCAAAAAACTACGTTTTAATAGAGCGTCCTCTATCAGTTTCGACGGATAATTGCGTTTCTGAAAGTCAACTGACATTTCTCTAGCGCGTTCAAGAAAATCATTGTCGTTAGAGCATATGCGCTTAAGGCGTGTAAATTGGCCATACGGTATATTCCTTTCTTGGAAAGTTGGGTGGTGGCTTTCGAAGTGTAGGTATTGACGTTTATCAGTTGGCTTCTTGTAGAGGTCGGTAATAAGTTTGCCAGATTGTATAGATATATTAACGTCGAGGAAATTTACCGAGGTGTTAGAATGGTTGCAAGAGAATTTGATTGTATCGTGAACAGAGTTAAAATGTTCAAAAAACACGCGCAGTGAATCTTCATCGCTAGACCAAATAACAAAAATGTCATCGATGTATCTGAGAAAAACTAGAGGTTTCGTCGAGAAAGAGTCCAGTGCTTTCTGTTGGAATTGCCCCAGAAAAATGATTGCATAGTTCGGGGATACGCGTGATCCCATAGCTGCACCTTTCACTTGGACGAAATGGTTGTCAGTAAAGTTATTATATTGGAGAACGAGTTGAAGAAGATGAATAATGGCGCAAGTTTGGAGGATCAGAAGGGAAGGAAGAGAGGTAAGTTTCCACGGGGCTAAGACCTTCGTCATGTGGTATATTGGTGTATAGTGATGCAACGTCCATGGTAACGAGAGTCATGTTACTGAAATCCATAAATTGGTCGTTTAACGAGTTAATTTTGACTAGGAAATCATTGGTGTCCTTGACGTGTGATGGAAGAAGCAACGGAATGTGTTTTATGCAGTGGTCAACAAGAAGGGATATGTTTTCAGTCGGTGTGTGTTGATGCCTGAAATTATCGGTCGGCCTGGGCTGTTCTCTTTATGTACTTTGATGAGGAGGTAGAAGAAACCATGTGTGTGTTTGTGTGTGTGGGGGGGGGGTTCTTTGGTTTGATGAAGTATGCAATGTTATGTGGAATCAGGTTTTTGTCAAGGAGCTCGGTAATACTTTTGTTGATAATTTTAGAAAACGATGCCGTAGGGTCATGGTCAAGGGGTCTGTAGAACGAAGGGTTAACCAGGTGCTTGTTAGCCTCACTAATGTAGTCTGAGGTACTCATAACAACGATGCCGCCGCCTTTGTCAGCGCGCCTAATAATGATATCTTTCCGAGATTTAAGATTTTTCAGTGCAATTCTTTCTGATTTTGACAAATTGCAACTTATATTGTTACTTGAAGACGTTAGTGTGCGTTTCATGTAATTAAAGACTGCTTTGATGAAATTATCAATTTGATGGCTAGTTTTGGAAGGCCCGGGGTCCAAATACACATGACATAAAACGATATGCAAATGACATAAAACGAAAAAATCGCGAATCCTACCTGATCTCTAAATTTTGCTCCCTTCAGCCACATGGGTTAAACATATACGCTGGCGCGTTACAGTTGTTCAACTTTTAATTATGCTTCAAGTGGGTCGTCCTTCCGTTATCGAGGAAGTGTGGATGTTGGGGGTGGATGAGTTCGCTGGCCGGGGGGGGGGGAGCGGGTGGCAGCGCGGCCGGCTGGGGACCACGTAGCAACCTAGAGCCTTCCCCGAAACTCATTGTTACAGAGAGCATCGGAAGGGTCGCCTTGCGTTTTTCGGCTGTCGGCGCAGTGAACTTTCCCCTGTTATGTGTCTGTGACACACGACCCTGGGCTGTATGTTTTGGCCTTGTCTGTTCTGCTTCGCTTTTTACTTATTTTACTTATTGTTTTTTCAACTCCCTCAGCTACATAAGTGTCTTCGATTTTGTTTTTGTTTGTCTATTTCCCTTTCTCCCTCCCCTTCTACTGGTATATATATGTCCGGTTGTACGGCTACTCTTTAACCTGATCAAGTGTAGACTCTGCACGAAAGTCTTGTTCATCTTAATTGTAATAAAGTGTTCCTACCCGTTTTTCCTTCACTCAGTGTAATCACAGTTAATTGGACTTTGGCGTTGCTTTTTACTTTGTATTGTATTGTACTCTAGAACAGATGTAATTGTTATCATTGCAATGGGCATTGCATTAATCAAGAAAGCACTGAGATCAAATTATCATATAGAAGCGCTGTATATCGCACGATACATTACGAACTTGTTCAAATTACATCGAACCATTGACACGGAAAGTACATAAAAATTCGTATCGCGTGATATGTTCCACTTCCACGACTACACAATTTTCTTCTTCTGCCAGTTCTGGGAATGATGTCGAATGAGGAGAACTTCCATGTTGTTGTACAAGGTCTGATGTATCTTCACGTATTAAAACTCAATGAACATATCAACTGCGGTGGACCACCAGACGATTTTCATCTAATACTCTCTTGTGCGCCATTCAAGAATCTTCATACAAAGAAAGGAAACATCAATAAGAGATTGTGCAAATTCTTTGCAACTAAGTGCAAGTCACTGAAGCAATACAAATATGGCGACAACGTATCGATTGCATTAATCAACAATGGATTCAAGCGACCCATAATAAGACATTGTCATCGCTGATTCCATGTAAGGATTCTTGTACATAGTGTGGAATATTTGTTTCCTTAGTAATCATTGTTCTCAATCTAATCATGCTAAATACAATCTGTTTTTGTTCTGACGCATAAAATTCATGACAGTGATGACAAATATTACATTTATTATTTCAGATATACACTTGTTTATTTTGATAAATTACAATTGTCCTATTCCCAAGTCTGAAGTTTTCGTTTGTTATATTGATTGATGAAGTGAGAATGCATCATATAGTGACGTTTTAATATGGGTCGCTCGACTCCAGCGTTGATTAATGCAACCGATACACTGTCGCAGTGATTGTATCGCTTCAGTAACTCCCACTTAGTTGCCACGAATTTGCATAATCTCTTATTGATGCTTCTTTTCTTTGTATGGAGATTCTTGAATGGCGTACAAGGCAGGATAAGATGAAAATTGTCCGGTGGTCCACCGCAGTTGATGTGTTCGTTGAGTTTCAATAAGTGATGATACATCAGATCTGCTCATTCGATATCATTGCAACTGGTAGAAGAAAATAATTGTGTAGTCGTGGTAGTGCAACATATCACGTGATAATAGATGGGTAGAAATCCAGCGAACCGGTAGAGATGTAGGAAGGGAGTGTACCTCAGGACAGAAGCCGCCGATATTTCGAACAGAGACTGTTCTTCTTCTGGGCACCGTCCTCATCATTGGCATGGTATTTAAAGGATTATGTGTGACGTGTTTAAAGGTTCACGCGAATTGTGGGTCAACAGCCCCGAGGGGGGAAAGGGTCCGTACAGGCTTCTACGACCGGAGTGAATGGCTGCTTTGTTAGAGTGTGGAGGGGATTATGTGAACGTAGTGATCTAGGCTCCAGACCGGCTACAGAAAAATGGGAGGTTCACGGACACGTGGACGAAACGGGACAACAGGCAAGAATTTGCAAGCATAGCGAAAGATAAGGAGGTCAGTGGTTACGTGGGGAAAATTCAAGAACGAGCAAAGTTTCTTTTTTTTTTACTATCAGTAATACAAAGTTGTGGCACGCAATAAAGAAAGCAGAAAGCAGTGCACTTAGTTAAAGAAGACAATCTTAATCATTACAATTGCAATTACGTTACAAGTTTTATAACAAGTCTTGGATACGATCACTATTATTGCAACATTAATATTATCCTCATTATGGTGTTTCGTATGAAGTTTTTAAAGTAATTTCGAGCACAATAGGGAATCTAAGTTGTGTATGTTTTGTTCGAACATGACACTACTTTGTATTATTTAATTTTATATTAAGTGAACAGTGCAGACGTAAGGAAATAATTCGAATCAACACAACACAATGAATAGCTAGCACTAATAGAGATCCAAACCTGCATATCCTCAAACACGCAAACAGCAGTTACATGTAGGGAATTCATAGCGAAACAATACTCTATCAAAACGAGAAACGCGCGCGACTTTTAATCAAAGAAGATACTCTTAATCATTACAATAACAATCAAAATTTCAAGTTTTATTATAAAAGGTCTGAGACGTGACCATCATCATTGCAATAGTAAGGTTTTAATTTCAATTACAAGTTCTCATAGATGTAATTAATTGTACACAACAGAGACCATGTAAGACAACGGGCACATAGAGGGACGACACTAACACAAGATTAATTAAAATCTAGGACACAGCATTTTGTTAAAGGAGACAATGTTAATCAATACGATTACAATCAAAACTGTGTCATTATAAAAAGTCTGAGACGAGCTCATCATTATGACAACACTAACAATTTTGTCATTAGCATGTTTCTTATTAAGTGCTGTGCGATGGAATTTTGAGCACAACATGGAATCTAAGTTGCATATGTTTTGTTCCCACATGCCACAACTTTTAATTAATAATTAATAATCTTCATAATAAGTGAACAGCACAGCCACAAGGAAATAATAAGAAACAACACAATTAAGAGCTAGCAGTATTAGAGATCCATCCATACATACACATCCTCCAACACACAAACTACAGATACACGCAGGAAAATAATTGCAAACCAATCCATCAAAACGAGAAACATTACAAATTTAATACTGTGACTAGCACAGATTTAAGGCTGAAGAACAGAGGAGCACAAACAATAGCAAATGCTAATAGAGAGCAGACAACGATATGGGAGCGAACCGGTTGCTCTAAGCAGCGCATTCTCCGACACGTAAACAACAGAGGAAAATAATTTATCATTTGAAACACTATAAATCATCCTCGTGATCTCATCTAATTGAACACTATACAATTGTCACTCTAACAGGCACTACAAACCTTACATTGATGGAGGTATCCAACACACAGAAAATAGACATGGTACAACCAAGCCAGATATCTTTCGCTTTTTCCTCAAAGCTGGGAGACGTTCTCTCTCTCTCTCTCTCTCTCTCTATATATATATATATATATATATATATATATATAAAGCCAAAGCGAAGAAACCACACATCCTTTGTCACTCCAATGGGTGTGGGGTCGCTCTCTCTCTCTCTCACTTTCGCATTCTTTCCTCCAAAGGGAGATATTCTTAAGACCGGTTTGCCTGTCAAATTTGCACAAACGCGAAATGTTTTATTGATCAGTTATCGCAAATAGATGCTACAATTATTCGATTCTGAAGAACACAATAAAAATTGTATCAAAACAACAAGTGGCAAGCAAAAACTAAAACAGACGTCAATATCAGAGCAAACTGGTTTTAGACAAGCATTTTTTAAGCAAGCGAGAAATATTATGCTAACATCAGCGAAAACAATACTCAATCAAAACGAGAAACATTGCAATTTAACTAATGTATTTCAGTTTTTTGTAATATCTTGCAACAGAAAGTTCTACATACATGAAACATACAGAAACATCATATCTGAAATGCAACTCAGAAATACGAGGCGTTCCCAACTGAGAGATTATTTTTGTTAATGTCAATCCAGTGAACAACGGAAACACATACAGGACAATAATAATTTCAGGAGTCATTTTCTAAGCAAACGAGAAATATTTAATACTTTCCCACAGAGGAAATCGATAGACACAACTCATACATCATTCATACATAATTCCCAACTCACAGAATACCAATCGAGTGAACATCATATACTAAGTCAAAACAATAATTAATTCAGACAAATCATTTCTAAGCAAGCAGCATGAATATACCACAGAATCTGTACAGAAACAAGTCTTTTTGAATGAACAAACAGGATCAACTAGTAGATTCGAACAATAAAGTGAGAGAGGGAAGCTGCCAACCATAAACTTCCCCCAACACTCTCGTCAAGCATATGCCCGTAGGGGGTGGAGGATTCTCGCGCTGTCTTGTACACAGAGTCGTTCAAAGCCATAAAATCCCCCCACACCCACGTCAAGATAGGAAGGGCAAGATTCTCGTGCGGCCTTGTACACAGAGACATTGAAAGCTCTGCATTTCAGTGCGTCCTAGACATGGTCGTATTTGGAGATATCGTACAAATTACAGAATTGAAGGTGCAAGAATTTGTATGCCGAGTCTACAATAGCTGTAAAAATATTTGCGTGTGAACATTGGAAGGACCACCGGGATTGATGGTGGAGTTTTTGAGGTTGTTTAACGAAGAATTGCGATACCCCAGACAGATGTAATTGTAACCGTTGCAGTGGGCATTGCTTTAATCAAGAAAGCAAT
Source organism: Ornithodoros turicata (assembly GCF_037126465.1). Classification (NCBI taxonomy): domain Eukaryota; kingdom Metazoa; phylum Arthropoda; class Arachnida; order Ixodida; family Argasidae; genus Ornithodoros; species Ornithodoros turicata. The sequence continues at coordinate 160,120,870 of NC_088201.1, read as the reverse complement.
GAGATCAAATTATCACATACAAGCGGTCTATATGGCACGATTCATTACGGATTTGTTGAAATTACATCCTACCATTGACATGGAAAGTACATACAAATCTTATCACGTGATATAGGAAGGGAGTTGCCTCAGGACAGAAGCCGGCGATATTTCGAACAGAGACTGTACTTGTTCTGGGCACCGTCCTCATCATTGACGTGGTAGTTAAAGGGTTATGTGTGACGTGTTTAAAGGATCATGCGAATTGTGGGTCAACAGCCCGGAGGGAAGGAAGGGTCTGTACGGGCTTCTACGGCCGGAGTGAATGGCTGCTTTGTTAGAGTGTGGAGGGGATTATCTGAACATAGTGATCTAGGCTCCAGACCGGTTACAGAAAAATGGAAGGTTCACGGACACGTGGACGAAACGGGACAACAGGTAAGAATTTGCAAGCATAGCGAAAGATAAGGAGGTCAGTGGTTACGTGGGGAAAATTCCAGAACGAGCAAAGGTTTTTATTAAATTATTTTTAAATTAGTAATACAAAGTTGTGGCATGCAATAAAGAAAGCAGAAAGCAGTGGTCATGCAGAACATAACAGATGATAATGGAGATAGAAGGGAAAAGCATATTTTATTTGTGAAGTGTTTCTAGGGTGCCTTGTGATTTGTTGATACCGGAGGGGTGAAGAGCGTTGAACTTGTATATGAGATAAGACTCCCTATCACGTCTGTCCCGTGTGGATCTAAACCCGGTTTCTAGAATATATAGTTTAATGTTGTCAAAATTGTGACCAGGAACGTTAAAGTGTTCGGCGACTGCTTTGGGGAGTTTGTTGGTCGTGTCGGTTCTGTGTCCGGTAAGGCGGTTGTTCATTTGTTGGCCGGTTTCACCGATGTATTGCATAGAGCAGTCAACGCATTCAATTCAGTATATGACATTGGAGCTTGTGCATGTGAACGCGTGGTTAACGGGGTGGGTGTAATTGGTCGCAGTGCTTTTGATGGAGTTAGCGTGTTGAACGTGCTCGCAGGTTTTGCAGCGCGGGATGTTGCAGGGTCGTGTTCCCGTGTACGGGGTTCTCGTTTTGCTGATTTTTGCATTGACCAAGGAGCCTGCTAGGTTTTTTTTTACATACCGACGCGCAAATGGCAGACATTTTGTCCAAGTACATGGCGCAGCGATGGGATCCCGCGTGTCACCTAACTATGCAAACCTCTTCATGGGTCAATTTGAAAAGAGGGCCCTTGAATCCTTTCCCGTACAGCCGCTCATTTTCCTGAGATACATCGACGACATTTTTGTTGTGTGGCCAGGTGACAACTGTTCCTTGTTGTCTTTCTTTGAACACTTCAACTCCTTGCATAGCACTATCCAATTCACCTGCAACCATTCCAATGTTTCAATCAATTTTCTTGATGTCACTGTCTCCATTCGGTCTGGAAAACTAGTCACCGACCTTTATAAGATACCAACCGACAGACGTCAGTATCTTTATTTTAATAGTTCTCACCCCAATGTCCAGAAAAGAAATATTCCTTTTGGACAATTCACACGACTCAAGCCCATATGTTCCAATACCGACGATTTCCACAGACGCGCTCACGAAATGTCTGCTGATTTCAGGAAACGTAACTATCCCAGCAATCTAATTGAAAATGCTTTCACCAAATCATGCTCGCTGGACAGAGAGGCACTTCTTTCCAGCCAACCTAACGAGGAACACAGAAACATTACGTTCGTGACCACCTACAACAAAGCCCTTCGTAACACGAAAACTATTTTTCAGCGCCATCTTAACATTCTACACAGTGACGAAAAATTTAAAAAACTATTTCCTTCTGCCCCCATTGTCACCTTCCGCAGGTCAAGGAATATCCCGAATATCCTTACTTCTTCGCGCTGGCGCCGTACTACAACACCTGGTTCAGGTCCCTGCAATGGCACACGCTGCCAAATTTGTAATCTTATTTCTACCTGCTCCTCGGTCTCCAGTACCACAAACAACTACACATTTCAAATTCAACAATCATTGCATTGTAACTCCTTTAACATTTGTTATCTAATAACATGTATGAAAGGCAATGTTCAGTACATTGGTGAAACCTCCAATACTATGCGTCAAAGGTCTTACGGTCATAAATCCGACATTGTCAATAATCGCCCCACACTCGTTGCTATACATTTTAATCTTCCCGGGCACGTCATGGATACACACCTGTCTATTGCAATTCTAGAATCTGGCTACACCACCGATTGCAAACGCAAAAATCGCGAGTCCTTCTTCATTTCTAAGTTTTCTTCTTTAAAACCACGGGGACTAAACGTTCATGGCGGTCCTCAGCAGTTGATCAACCCATCACCTAGCTAAGCTACTTCATTCACCTTCTGTTGGAGGAGGAGGAGGAGGAGGAGTGTCGTTGGGAGGAACCCGAGAGGTCTGCCTGCCTGATTAGGCGGCATGTTTCTCGGGAAGGGAAAGGTGGTGGAGAGGAGGAGAGGAAAGGGTGAAGTGGAAGACCGAGCGGGATCCGCTCGGGGGGAGGATAGCAGCGTCCATGGGCCGACTTCAGGGGAACTGTGCCGGCATACGCCTATTACATATCTGAGGGAAACCCAGGAAAAACCCCAGACGGCACAGCCGGCCCGCGGATTCGAACCGCGGACCTCCCAGTCTCCAAGCGCACGCGTTACCGCTGCGCCACCGGAGCTGGTTCCACCTCCTGTTCTTAGCATTCTTAGCTCCATTTTCCCGTCAGCCCATAAGGTCACTCGGACCTTCCCACGCTGTTCAACAAAAGCTGTGCTCTCCACGTACGCCGCTAGACATCCACCTGTGCCCCCATTTTGTCACCACCAAATCTTTTGAACCCCAATTCTCCGAATGTCTCATTTACCCGTACATTTTCTCTTTCGTGATTCTTATGTGACAGTTGCTCACGTGATGCATTGTATTACTGTCTGGTTGTTTTCTGTTTACTTGGTTCTGGAAACCTGTTTTATTGCATCTGTTCTCTTGGGTTATATATATACATACTTGTGTCGCACTTAGTTTTGTAACCTGAAGAAGTGCAGTTTCTTGCACGAAAGTTCTTGTTCAAATAAATCTTAGTTCCTCCTAACCGTTTTTCATGTTACGTGTGTGATTCCCTCTTCGCGGGTTCCTTGACAGTGTTTCTCTTTTTTTTGTTCTCCTTTCCGACGTAAATGAAGTAAAGTAATAGCAAAGTAAAGTAAAAGTAACGTAAATGAAAAGTATAAATGAAAAGGAAAGATTCAAAAGTATGTACAGATATATGTAGGTATAGGCACACGTACATGTAGGTACTACACAAGAGTATTTGGGGTGCCGCTTGCACCTTTCCCACTGCCGTGTTCAGCACTCTTCGAAATGAACGTCACCGAACAGCACGCTCCTAGCCAACCCTGATCTCGAATGATATCGTTATCCGCCCTGATTTGTTGAAAATGGTAGCCGTACGCCTTTTTTGTGACATTTATGGACAGTGTAATTGTCAAAAAAAGGCGTGAGTGACTTTAGCGTACTCCCCCCCGTTTTCAACAAATGACAATGATATCATTCGAGATCATTGTTGACCATGAGCATGATATGCGGTGAAGTTCTGTTTTAAGAGTGTGGAGTGATGCATGATAAAAAAATCAAGCTTCTTTTCCTCTGATGTACTGCTTGCGACATACTTGTTTGATATCTCCAGCCCCCGTAAAAGCGGGTTACCGAACCAAGTTGCTGTGCTACCGTCGCCTTCACCTCACTTCCGTTCCCCTGGTGGCGACGGGGCTGCGCAGCGCCACCAGACGGGAGAGATGGCGATCCGATAACCGCGCGTCGTCTGCTAGCTCCAAATGCGTCGACGGGGCAGCGCTTTCCTCGGAATGCGGAGTGGAATGGAAATTGTAACCTGTTTCTTTTTGTTCCTGTTTATTGTTTTTGAAACATAAGTACACCAAGATTAGGCCACATTTGAGCAGTTTGTCAGGACTTTTAGTGAAAGGTGTCACAGTAATGCAAGGGACCACGGCTGTTCCGTGAAACTTGCACAAGCGAGGGATTACCTCATTTTATTTACTGGTGTTATGTGACGCAAGCAAGCAAGCCTCGCTTGCTGGCTAGGATAAAAAAAAGAAATAATAAATTTATACGAAATGAGGAAAAGAAACGCTGTGGAGCACTGGGCCTCAGTAACTGCTGCATCATATGCCTTTCTAAGTGGTTTCGCAGGTTTTAGTGACCTAGGGGCCTTTTATATATATCTCTTTTTTTTTTGCCTTTTAAACTGTGACACTCATTGTTTGTGATGAGAAATACGCTGAACGAAATACAGATGAGAAACCAGGAATGGTAGCTGGTGACCGAGGTTGAAAATATATAAAAAAACACACACACGCTGACTGGGTGCTGCAAATGTGCCCTCACTTCCCAAAATAAATAATTCACTAAGGTATCTGCTTGCTCCCAGAACTGTACTAGCCACGTCATTTGGTAGCTCCCATAGGAGGTCCTGAGGATATGACGGGGAGTCTCACTTTGTCACATTTCTAACAAATTGAGGACCTGGTAGGGAAGTCCTGGGGATGTTATCCCTGTCCGCCGATGACTTTCCTCGGACGTACCCAGGAGGTCATTGTGTTCTTGGGGTTATAAGCAGAAAAACAGTGGTGGAGTGAATGCCTCCCGCATTTATGCCGTTCTCTCAGCGTACACTGTAAAAAATTGCCGTAAATTTTACGGTCAAAATCTATTTTTTGTCGTAAAAAGAACAGGTATGCTACTGTAATTGGAAATACGGTCGAGGTAGTGTAATTAATACGGCACCAATGAAATATGCCGTTATTATGACTGTTATCACGTAAATAAGGCAGCAGTGTGCCCGTAATCCTGATTACGGTCAAATGACTGTAGATATTACGGAAGTCTGCCACACTTTCACATCAGACATTGTGCTACGCTTGCTGGGAACAGTGAATTTTAATAAATGGCCGATAGCTGTACATGCCCACAGAACCAGTAACCGCCCCTGGACAGCCGACAAGGGTCCGAGCATCTGCAGTCTAAAGTGAACATCCATTGAACGCCTCCTGGACGCGTCAGTTAGGATGCTCCAATGAGCATACATCAGCAGATGTCCCACATATATCACCCTGTGGACACCGTGCGCACCCTATCCGCACTGTGTCCACAAAGAGCCATTTGAGCACCCCTTTTCGCTCCTCACCCTCCACCTCGTTCTTCTCTCCCGCTCTGTCGTATGACTGCGTTGCCGCCAAAGGAGAAATCTGCGCATAAGGCTTTTTTTTTTCGCAACGCGCAGAAGAGAGAGTCACGTGATGCCATAGCCCGTTGTGCGGATGATTTGAAACGGCGCTGGAGAGGCTGGAAAAACATGGTGGCGTCTACGATGGCTTGCAAGAATACGGTAATTTTCAATGCGAACAGCACCGGTACAGCTTGAATTTTGTGAAGAGGTAGGTGCATATGCCTTGGAGGTAACGGATTCTAAATCGAGGCGACTATCTATGACTGAAATGCAGGTAAGCGGCCGTGGTGCCTTTGTTTGTTAGCGCACGCGTTTTACACCCTTTTGTTCTTCAAGTCGCTTTAGCCCACTGGCTAGTGCACAAAAATGCAATCGATCCTACCTGAGCTTGTAATATAAGCATATTAGCACGTGCGTGCTACCTTTATTTTGTGGTCCCCTCAGTGTGTTCTTGATGATCTTCCAGACATGAACGGCTATACCGTTCAGCATCGGCCATTCATTACTGTGTGCGTCTCAGCGTCCCTCAGAGAGTGCGGGAGGAGAGTGTATGAGCAGTCTTGGAATTATTTACTGTCTCATGCGTTACAGGTAAGAATGCTAGGTAAACGGGAAGTCTGGCCAAACGCTGTTATGCGCGTGTGCCATAAGCAGAGACCGATTATGCCTGTATTGTGTCTGTTGTTTTTATTAGTGTGCCTCAGCGGCAGAAGTTTCCCAGTGAGTTCCAGAGGCCGGAAGACACAGAAAGGAACAATATAGAGAGACCTATAGCCATTCATAAGGCGCGAAGGAGCGTGAGGATACAGTTGCGCCGCTTCCGTGCAAGATGCCAGCTAATTATACGGCGAGTAACATGGATGTTTTTTGTTTCTTGTTTACATAACGTGGCGATTGACCACGATCTGCATAAACGGGAATGATCTGGATATGGCACCTTGTCACGTTCCTTCATTATTTGTACTGCTGATGTGTCTGTAGGCATGTACGAACGCACATGTAAATAAAGTCCACATTGAAATAAAGTATTTTGGGTGCACGCTTGCGTCCTTGTGTTTATCTCGTGATTAAAATTACGATATTTCCATAGGCGCGCGGTACCTACGGGGCCGGAATAGAGATCCCCCACAGGTCCCTCGAGGATCCGCATCGGCGGTCCTACGACGTCCATTTCGCATAATTTTCTCTTGATTAGCACGGTAGTACGGGCGTAGTTAAAACGTAGCCGGGATCAAATGTGTACGTTCGTGAGACGTACCCAGCATCCACAACCTGACGTTCGCTGGATGTTGATGGGCGGTTAATGGTTCTGTGGGTGTATACATGCATATGGTGGCACAGTGTTGGTATGCATTGTATTTCATTAGATGGTACCAGTTGAAGTTGGCCTGGTGAGCAACTGGAAGTGAGGTGGTGCCAGTTCGAACTGGACCAGTTTACATGTTTGGGGAAAGTTTCGGTTTCAGTGCCATGACATGTTAATATAAAGATTGCAAGGCGAAGTTAAAGTAATTTTATTAGTAGAAAAGAATAATATTTCAATTTTTGGAAAACTTCATTAGCGTTAACGAATGTTATTTTAGAATTCTTATATTTGTATTTTGTGCGTTCCTGCTCCCGTGATGAATGATGCGTTCACTGTGCAACGGTCGCTTGCTTAGCGGCTTGCCTGTACAACGCTTTTTTGCTCGTTATTAGCGTGATGTGTGACACAGGCGTTGGTTTTATAATCGAAAGGATTTGTATGTAAGTTACGACAGTGCGACAGTACAATGCGCGCCAGCGGCCGTGCGGGCGGGTGTTATAGGATTACAGCTGGACTACAACTGTGGATACCGCTTTATCGTGAGTACTATGCTTAAGTGCTTTTCCCTTGTGCACCATTTAGAAATATTACTTCTACTAGAACCTCATCTCTTTGTTCCGCGTCAGGTTCGTGGCACCTGTAAGTGCATGCCGTTTTACGAGTAACATGTACGAGTAGCTAGTTAATGTTACCAGCAACTTGTTTCATTCTCGTGTTTTTGTCTTTGTATTTCTTCGTTCATGCTCGTGTTTTAGATCCTTCACACCACGGGTGTTCTCGAACTAGCGTAGAACTAAGAGCTTCGCCGGCTTTCGGGGGCAATGAGTAGTAGTCATTGCCCCCGAAAGCCGGCGAATCTCTTAGTTGATATGTCCAACTACTCCACAGCAGAAATGTTGAGAGATTTGCGTGCTTTTGGGGGCCACGACTGCTCAAATTAACTGCACACTCTAATTACATGTTGCAATTGAATGCATATTTACTTGTGCCTTTTCAACTTTCCAGAAACCTTAAGCTGCTTGGGCTCAAAGAAAAATGTCGATCCATCGTGTGCTATTAAGAACATCTTACATACTTTGTTGAATGATTCAAGATGACCACAAGGTAGTCGAGCAAGGGACCCATCAGCCATAAAATATTATCTATTCAATGTAACTCTGTAGTTCCTCTACTGCTTTTGTTTAATTACGTTATAGTTACGCTACATGTACATTAGAATATGTGCAATGTTTGATTACAAATAAAATGTAATTTTGCATTGCAGTTCTTTGGATCTGTCGTTGCTGGGAACAGCGATCCTGCGAAGTGGCACTGGTTGCCTACCAGCTAGCCTCTGTCCGAGCAGGCCACTGTAAGTCAAACCACTTCAACTGGTCCCAGTTCAACAATTAGGTTTGCAACCAGCTCCAGTCGAGACTGCGACCGGTTAGAAACCAGTTCAGATTGGGACTGGCCAGAAACCAGTTGGGCCAACTGGTTTCTGGCTGGTCCTAGTCACAACTGGTACCAGTTGGCCCAACTGATTTCTGGTCCCAGTCTCAGCTGGGACCAGTTGCAACTGGGACTGGGTGAACTGTGTTATCGAACAGAGACCAGTTGTCCCAACTGGTACCAGTTGAGCTGGAACCGGTTGCACTGGTCCCTGTTCGATAACACAGTTCAACTGGTACCAGTGAAAAAAAAAATTGCCTGAGGTACTCTCAGAAGAGACATACTTTTGCCTTATTGTACGCGAAAAGGGAAATGATCCTGTGTACTATTTCCAGTCACCGTTACTTGAAGCTGCTGCCGGCTAAAAGAAGCTGAGCAAGCTCCGTGCGCATATGCCCACTGATATAACCTGGAGGTAAATTATCTCGCTGATGTGTTAGATTAACTTCTTTGCATACTTCAGTGCTCCAAGATACTGAATGCTAAACCGCTCTGCTGTAAATTTTGTATTCTAGGTGAAAAGATCTAAGAACATGCGTATATGACATATCATGTGCTTTATATGCGTATGACTTGTCAATGTGGTGTTACTTGAACGATGTCATGATTGTTGAACATGTTTAACGTGTTCTTGACCCTGCATAATTTGTTCGGTTCCAATCTGTTCCAGCAGAGATGGTCACTTCTGGGCACACCATCCTTCCTGACCAAGTTGTGTGGAAAGGCATCCAAGACACCCTTGGTGTTGGATCACTTTCTGCAAGAAGACCCAGGAGGGGGCATCTCTTTTGCATGGTTTCTCGTGACACTGAGTGAGTATTTCAGTTTTTATCATCAATCAGCATTGCATCACTTTATCATTTCAATCTTTCACTCTGCAGGAGCACATTTCAGCTAGAAACTGATATTATTCCGGCTTATTTCATTTAGCCGTTTGTACTGCTGTTCTTTAGTGACTGTAACACATGCTTGTTGTGTTCATAACTTAAATACTCAATCAAAGCGAGAAACATTGCAATTTAATTAATGTATTTCAGCTTTTTGTAATATCTTGCAACAGAAAGTTCTACATAGATGAAACATACAGAAACATCATATATGAAATGCAACTCAACCCCCCCCCCCCCCCCGGCTGGCCGGCGAACACATCCACCCTCAACATCCACACTTCCTGGATAACGGAAGGACGACCCACTTAAAGCATAATTAAAAGTTGAACAACTGTAACGGGCTAGGGTATATGTTTAACCCATGCGGCTGAAGGGAGCAAAATTTACAGATCAGGTAGGATTCGCGATTTTTTCGTTTTATGTCATTTGTATATCCAGATTCAAGGAGTACAATTGAGAGATGAGTATTAAAGTCATGTCCCGATGCATTGAAGTGTACAGAGACAGGGGTGGGGCGATTATTAATTATGTCAGATTTGTGGCCATAAAATCTTTCTCGCATGGAATTTGATGTTTCACCAATATATTGGACGTTGCATTTTTTGCACATAATCAAATAGCATAAATTAAATGAATTGCAATGTAAAGAGTGTCGTATCTTGAATGTAAAGGAATTAGCGTTACTAGAGATAGATGTACATGGGTCTATGAAATGACATGTTTGACAGCGTGTTTTATTGCAAGGAGAGCAACCGGGTTGCTGTCGCACTAAGCGGGAGGAGGTGAGGATGTTGCGAATACAGCGAGATCTGCGGAAAGTTACAACTGGAGTAGTTCGGAAAATATCTTTAAGTTTTTCATCGCTGTGCGGTATGTTCAGATGACGTTCAAAAATGGATCGAGCGTTTTTCAATGTTTTGTTGTAGACGGTGACAAAATTGATATGATCGCGCCGCTTCATAGGCTCATAGGAGAGCAATGTATCTCTCTGCAAAAAACTACGTTTTAATAGAGCGTCCTCTATCAGTTTCGACGGATAATTGCGTTTCTGAAAGTCAACTGACATTTCTCTAGCGCGTTCAAGAAAATCATTGTCGTTAGAGCATATGCGCTTAAGGCGTGTAAATTGGCCATACGGTATATTCCTTTCTTGGAAAGTTGGGTGGTGGCTTTCGAAGTGTAGGTATTGACGTTTATCAGTTGGCTTCTTGTAGAGGTCGGTAATAAGTTTGCCAGATTGTATAGATATATTAACGTCGAGGAAATTTACCGAGGTGTTAGAATGGTTGCAAGAGAATTTGATTGTATCGTGAACAGAGTTAAAATGTTCAAAAAACACGCGCAGTGAATCTTCATCGCTAGACCAAATAACAAAAATGTCATCGATGTATCTGAGAAAAACTAGAGGTTTCGTCGAGAAAGAGTCCAGTGCTTTCTGTTGGAATTGCCCCAGAAAAATGATTGCATAGTTCGGGGATACGCGTGATCCCATAGCTGCACCTTTCACTTGGACGAAATGGTTGTCAGTAAAGTTATTATATTGGAGAACGAGTTGAAGAAGATGAATAATGGCGCAAGTTTGGAGGATCAGAAGGGAAGGAAGAGAGGTAAGTTTCCACGGGGCTAAGACCTTCGTCATGTGGTATATTGGTGTATAGTGATGCAACGTCCATGGTAACGAGAGTCATGTTACTGAAATCCATAAATTGGTCGTTTAACGAGTTAATTTTGACTAGGAAATCATTGGTGTCCTTGACGTGTGATGGAAGAAGCAACGGAATGTGTTTTATGCAGTGGTCAACAAGAAGGGACATGTTTTCAGTCGGTGTGTGTTGATGCCTGAAATTATCGGTCGGCCTGGGCTGTTCTCTTTATGTACTTTGATGAGGAGGTAGAAGAAACCATGTGTGTGTTTGTGTGTGTGTGTGGGGGGGGTTCTTTGGTTTGATGAAGTATGCAATGTTATGTGGAATCAGGTTTTTGTCAAGGAGCTCGGTAATACTTTTGTTGATAATTTTAGAAAACGATGCCGTAGGGTCATGGTCAAGGGGTCTGTAGAACGAAGGGTTAACCAGGTGCTTGTTAGCCTCACTAATGTAGTCTGAGGTACTCATAACAACGATGCCGCCGCCTTTGTCAGCGCGCCTAATAATGATATCTTTCCGAGATTTAAGATTTTTCAGTGCAATTCTTTCTGATTTTGACAAATTGCAACTTATATTGTTACTTGAAGACGTTAGTGTGCGTTTCATGTAATTAAAGACTGCTTTGATGAAATTATCAATTTGATGGCTAGTTTTGGAAGGCCCGGGGTCCAAATACACATGACATAAAACGATATGCAAATGACATAAAACGAAAAAATCGCAAATCCTACCTGATCTCTAAATTTTGCTCCCTTCAGCCACATGGGTTAAACATATACGCTGGCGCGTTACAGTTGTTCAACTTTTAATTATGCTTCAAGTGGGTCGTCCTTCCGTTATCGAGGAAGTGTGGATGTTGGGGGTGGATGAGTTCGCTGGCCGGGGGGGGGGGAGCGGGTGGCAGCGCGGCCGGCTGGGGACCACGTAGCAACCTAGAGCCTTCCCCGAAACTCATTGTTACAGAGAGCATCGGAAGGGTCGCCTTGCGTTTTTCGGCTGTCGGCGCAGTGAACTTTCCCCTGTTATGTGTCTGTGACACACGACCCTGGGCTGTATGTTTTGGCCTTGTCTGTTCTGCTTCGCTTTTTACTTATTTTACTTATTGTTTTTTCAACTCCCTCAGCTACATAAGTGTCTTCGATTTTGTTTTTGTTTGTCTATTTCCCTTTCTCCCTCCCCTTCTACTGGTATATATATGTCCGGTTGTACGGCTACTCTTTAACCTGATCAAGTGTAGACTCTGCACGAAAGTCTTGTTCATCTTAATTGTAATAAAGTGTTCCTACCCGTTTTTCCTTCACTCAGTGTAATCACAGTTAATTGGACTTTGGCGTTGCTTTTTACTTTGTATTGTATTGTACTCTAGAACAGATGTAATTGTTATCATTGCAATGGGCATTGCATTAATCAAGAAAGCACTGAGATCAAATTATCATATAGAAGCGCTGTATATCGCACGATACATTACGAACTTGTTCAAATTACATCGAACCATTGACACGGAAAGTACATAAAAATTCGTATCGCGTGATATGTTCCACTTCCACGACTACACAATTTTCTTCTTCTGCCAGTTCTGGGAATGATGTCGAATGAGGAGAACTTCCATGTTGTTGTACAAGGTCTGATGTATCTTCACGTATTAAAACTCAATGAACATATCAACTGCGGTGGACCACCAGACGATTTTCATCTAATACTCTCTTGTGCGCCATTCAAGAATCTTCATACAAAGAAAGGAAACATCAATAAGAGATTGTGCAAATTCTTTGCAACTAAGTGCAAGTCACTGAAGCAATACAAATATGGCGACAACGTATCGATTGCATTAATCAACAATGGATTCAAGCGACCCATAATAAGACATTGTCATCGCTGATTCCATGTAAGGATTCTTGTACATAGTGTGGAATATTTGTTTCCTTAGTAATCATTGTTCTCAATCTAATCATGCTAAATACAATCTGTTTTTGTTCTGACGCATAAAATTCATGACAGTGATGACAAATATTACATTTATTATTTCAGATATACACTTGTTTATTTTGATAAATTACAATTGTCCTATTCCCAAGTCTGAAGTTTTCGTTTGTTATATTGATTGATGAAGTGAGAATGCATCATATAGTGACGTTTTAATATGGGTCGCTCGACTCCAGCGTTGATTAATGCAACCGATACACTGTCGCAGTGATTGTATCGCTTCAGTAACTCCCACTTAGTTGCCACGAATTTGCATAATCTCTTATTGATGCTTCTTTTCTTTGTATGGAGATTCTTGAATGGCGTACAAGGCAGGATAAGATGAAAATTGTCCGGTGGTCCACCGCAGTTGATGTGTTCGTTGAGTTTCAATAAGTGATGATACATCAGATCTGCTCATTCGATATCATTGCAACTGGTAGAAGAAAATAATTGTGTAGTCGTGGTAGTGCAACATATCACGTGATAATAGATGGGTAGAAATCCAGCGAACCGGTAGAGATGTAGGAAGGGAGTGTACCTCAGGACAGAAGCCGCCGATATTTCGAACAGAGACTGTTCTTCTTCTGGGCACCGTCCTCATCATTGGCATGGTATTTAAAGGATTATGTGTGACGTGTTTAAAGGTTCACGCGAATTGTGGGTCAACAGCCCCGAGGGGGGAAAGGGTCCGTACAGGCTTCTACGACCGGAGTGAATGGCTGCTTTGTTAGAGTGTGGAGGGGATTATGTGAACGTAGTGATCTAGGCTCCAGACCGGCTACAGAAAAATGGGAGGTTCACGGACACGTGGACGAAACGGGACAACAGGCAAGAATTTGCAAGCATAGCGAAAGATAAGGAGGTCAGTGGTTACGTGGGGAAAATTCAAGAACGAGCAAAGTTTCTTTTTTTTTTACTATCAGTAATACAAAGTTGTGGCACGCAATAAAGAAAGCAGAAAGCAGTGCACTTAGTTAAAGAAGACAATCTTAATCATTACAATTGCAATTACGTTACAAGTTTTATAACAAGTCTTGGATACGATCACTATTATTGCAACATTAATATTATCCTCATTATGGTGTTTCGTATGAAGTTTTTAAAGTAATTTCGAGCACAATAGGGAATCTAAGTTGTGTATGTTTTGTTCGAACATGACACTACTTTGTATTATTTAATTTTATATTAAGTGAATAGTGCAGACGTAAGGAAATAATTCGAATCAACACAACACAATGAATAGCTAGCACTAATAGAGATCCAAACCTGCATATCCTCAAACACGCAAACAGCAGTTACATGTAGGGAATTCATAGCGAAACAATACTCTATCAAAACGAGAAACGCGCGCGACTTTTAATCAAAGAAGATACTCTTAATCATTACAATAACAATCAAAATTTCAAGTTTTATTATAAAAGGTCTGAGACGTGACCATCATCATTGCAATAGTAAGGTTTTAATTTCAATTACAAGTTCTCATAGATGTAATTAATTGTACACAACAGAGACCATGTAAGACAACGGGCACATAGAGGGACGACACTAACACAAGATTAATTAAAATCTAGGACACAGCATTTTGTTAAAGGAGACAATGTTAATCAATACGATTACAATCAAAACTGTGTCATTATAAAAAGTCTGAGACGAGCTCATCATTATGACAACACTAACAATTTTGTCATTAGCATGTTTCTTATTAAGTGCTGTGCGATGGAATTTTGAGCACAACATGGAATCTAAGTTGCATATGTTTTGTTCCCACATGCCACAACTTTTAATTAATAATTAATAATCTTCATAATAAGTGAACAGCACAGCCACAAGGAAATAATAAGAAACAACACAATTAAGAGCTAGCAGTATTAGAGATCCATCCATACATACACATCCTCCAACACACAAACTACAGATACACGCAGGAAAATAATTGCAAACCAATCCATCAAAACGAGAAACATTACAAATTTAATACTGTGACTAGCACAGATTTAAGGCTGAAGAACAGAGGAGCACAAACAATAGCAAATGCTAATAGAGAGCAGACAACGATATGGGAGCGAACCGGTTGCTCTAAGCAGCGCATTCTCCGACACGTAAACAACAGAGGAAAATAATTTATCATTTGAAACACTATAAATCATCCTCGTGATCTCATCTAATTGAACACTATACAATTGTCACTCTAACAGGCACTACAAACCTTACATTGATGGAGGTATCCAACACACAGAAAATAGACATGGTACAACCAAGCCAGATATCTTTCGCTTTTTCCTCAAAGCTGGGAGACGTTCTCTCTCTCTCTCTCTCTCTCTATATATATATATATATATATATATATATAAAGCCAAAGCGAAGAAACCACACATCCTTTGTCACTCCAATGGGTGTGGGGTCGCTCTCTCTCTCTCTCACTTTCGCATTCTTTCCTCCAAAGGGAGATATTCTTAAGACCGGTTTGCCTGTCAAATTTGCACAAACGCGAAATGTTTTATTGATCAGTTATCGCAAATAGATGCTACAATTATTCGATTCTGAAGAACACAATAAAAATTGTATCAAAACAACAAGTGGCAAGCAAAAACTAAAACAGACGTCAATATCAGAGCAAACTGGTTTTAGACAAGCATTTTTTAAGCAAGCGAGAAATATTATGCTAACATCAGCGAAAACAATACTCAATCAAAACGAGAAACATTGCAATTTAACTAATGTATTTCAGTTTTTTGTAATATCTTGCAACAGAAAGTTCTACATACATGAAACATACAGAAACATCATATCTGAAATGCAACTCAGAAATACGAGGCGTTCCCAACTGAGAGATTATTTTTGTTAATGTCAATCCAGTGAACAACGGAAACACATACAGGACAATAATAATTTCAGGAGTCATTTTCTAAGCAAACGAGAAATATTTAATACTTTCCCACAGAGGAAATCGATAGACACAACTCATACATCATTCATACATAATTCCCAACTCACAGAATACCAATCGAGTGAACATCATATACTAAGTCAAAACAATAATTAATTCAGACAAATCATTTCTAAGCAAGCAGCATGAATATACCACAGAATCTGTACAGAAACAAGTCTTTTTGAATGAACAAACAGGATCAACTAGTAGATTCGAACAATAAAGTGAGAGAGGGAAGCTGCCAACCATAAACTTCCCCCAACACTCTCGTCAAGCATATGCCCGTAGGGGGTGGAGGATTCTCGCGCTGTCTTGTACACAGAGTCGTTCAAAGCCATAAAATCCCCCCACACCCACGTCAAGATAGGAAGGGCAAGATTCTCGTGCGGCCTTGTACACAGAGACATTGAAAGCTCTGCATTTCAGTGCGTCCTAGACATGGTCGTATTTGGAGATATCGTACAAATTACAGAATTGAAGGTGCAAGAATTTGTATGCCGAGTCTACAATAGCTGTAAAAATATTTGCGTGTGAACATTGGAAGGACCACCGGGATTGATGGTGGAGTTTTTGAGGTTGTTTAACGAAGAATTGCGATACCCCAGACAGATGTAATTGTAACCGTTGCAGTGGGCATTGCTTTAATCAAGAAAGCAATGAGATCAAATTATCACATACAAGCGGTCTATATGGCACGATTCATTACGGATTTGTTGAAATTACATCCTACCATTGACATGGAAAGTACATACAAATCTTATCACGTGATATAGGAAGGGAGTTGCCTCAGGACAGAAGCCGGCGATATTTCGAACAGAGACTGTACTTGTTCTGGGCACCGTCCTCATCATTGACGTGGTAGTTAAAGGGTTATGTGTGACGTGTTTAAAGGATCATGCGAATTGTGGGTCAACAGCCCGGAGGGAAGGAAGGGTCTGTACGGGCTTCTACGGCCGGAGTGAATGGCTGCTTTGTTAGAGTGTGGAGGGGATTATCTGAACATAGTGATCTAGGCTCCAGACCGGTTACAGAAAAATGGAAGGTTCACGGACACGTGGACGAAACGGGACAACAGGTAAGAATTTGCAAGCATAGCGAAAGATAAGGAGGTCAGTGGTTACGTGGGGAAAATTCCAGAACGAGCAAAGGTTTTTATTAAATTATTTTTAAATTAGTAATACAAAGTTGTGGCATGCAATAAAGAAAGCAGAAAGCAGTGGTCATGCAGAACATAACAGATGATAATGGAGATAGAAGGGAAAAGCATATTTTATTTGTGAAGTGTTTCTAGGGTGCCTTGTGATTTGTTGATACCGGAGGGGTGAAGAGCGTTGAACTTGTATATGAGATAAGACTCCCTATCACGTCTGTCCCGTGTGGATCTAAACCCGGTTTCTAGAATATATAGTTTAATGTTGTCAAAATTGTGACCAGGAACGTTAAAGTGTTCGGCGACTGCTTTGGGGAGTTTGTTGGTCGTGTCGGTTCTGTGTCCGGTAAGGCGGTTGTTCATTTGTTGGCCGGTTTCACCGATGTATTGCATAGAGCAGTCAACGCATTCAATTCAGTATATGACATTGGAGCTTGTGCATGTGAACGCGTGGTTAACGGGGTGGGTGTAATTGGTCGCAGTGCTTTTGATGGAGTTAGCGTGTTGAACGTGCTCGCAGGTTTTGCAGCGCGGGATGTTGCAGGGTCGTGTTCCCGTGTACGGGGTTCTCGTTTTGCTGATTTTTGCATTGACCAAGGAGCCTGCTAGGTTTTTTTTTACATACCGACGCGCAAATGGCAGACATTTTGTCCAAGTACATGGCGCAGCGATGGGATCCCGCGTGTCACCTAACTATGCAAACCTCTTCATGGGTCAATTTGAAAAGAGGGCCCTTGAATCCTTTCCCGTACAGCCGCTCATTTTCCTGAGATACATCGACGACATTTTTGTTGTGTGGCCAGGTGACAACTGTTCCTTGTTGTCTTTCTTTGAACACTTCAACTCCTTGCATAGCACTATCCAATTCACCTGCAACCATTCCAATGTTTCAATCAATTTTCTTGATGTCACTGTCTCCATTCGGTCTGGAAAACTAGTCACCGACCTTTATAAGATACCAACCGACAGACGTCAGTATCTTTATTTTAATAGTTCTCACCCCAATGTCCAGAAAAGAAATATTCCTTTTGGACAATTCACACGACTCAAGCCCATATGTTCCAATACCGACGATTTCCACAGACGCGCTCACGAAATGTCTGCTGATTTCAGGAAACGTAACTATCCCAGCAATCTAATTGAAAATGCTTTCACCAAATCATGCTCGCTGGACAGAGAGGCACTTCTTTCCAGCCAACCTAACGAGGAACACAGAAACATTACGTTCGTGACCACCTACAACAAAGCCCTTCGTAACACGAAAACTATTTTTCAGCGCCATCTTAACATTCTACACAGTGACGAAAAATTTAAAAAACTATTTCCTTCTGCCCCCATTGTCACCTTCCGCAGGTCAAGGAATATCCCGAATATCCTTACTTCTTCGCGCTGGCGCCGTACTACAACACCTGGTTCAGGTCCCTGCAATGGCACACGCTGCCAAATTTGTAATCTTATTTCTACCTGCTCCTCGGTCTCCAGTACCACAAACAACTACACATTTCAAATTCAACAATCATTGCATTGTAACTCCTTTAACATTTGTTATCTAATAACATGTATGAAAGGCAATGTTCAGTACATTGGTGAAACCTCCAATACTATGCGTCAAAGGTCTTACGGTCATAAATCCGACATTGTCAATAATCGCCCCACACTCGTTGCTATACATTTTAATCTTCCCGGGCACGTCATGGATACACACCTGTCTATTGCAATTCTAGAATCTGGCTACACCACCGATTGCAAACGCAAAAATCGCGAGTCCTTCTTCATTTCTAAGTTTTCTTCTTTAAAACCACGGGGACTAAACGTTCATGGCGGTCCTCAGCAGTTGATCAACCCATCACCTAGCTAAGCTACTTCATTCACCTTCTGTTGGAGGAGGAGGAGGAGGAGGAGTGTCGTTGGGAGGAACCCGAGAGGTCTGCCTGCCTGATTAGGCGGCATGTTTCTCGGGAAGGGAAAGGTGGTGGAGAGGAGGAGAGGAAAGGGTGAAGTGGAAGACCGAGCGGGATCCGCTCGGGGGGAGGATAGCAGCGTCCATGGGCCGACTTCAGGGGAACTGTGCCGGCATACGCCTATTACATATCTGAGGGAAACCCAGGAAAAACCCCAGACGGCACAGCCGGCCCGCGGATTCGAACCGCGGACCTCCCAGTCTCCAAGCGCACGCGTTACCGCTGCGCCACCGGAGCTGGTTCCACCTCCTGTTCTTAGCATTCTTAGCTCCATTTTCCCGTCAGCCCATAAGGTCACTCGGACCTTCCCACGCTGTTCAACAAAAGCTGTGCTCTCCACGTACGCCGCTAGACATCCACCTGTGCCCCCATTTTGTCACCACCAAATCTTTTGAACCCCAATTCTCCGAATGTCTCATTTACCCGTACATTTTCTCTTTCGTGATTCTTATGTGACAGTTGCTCACGTGATGCATTGTATTACTGTCTGGTTGTTTTCTGTTTACTTGGTTCTGGAAACCTGTTTTATTGCATCTGTTCTCTTGGGTTATATATATACATACTTGTGTCGCACTTAGTTTTGTAACCTGAAGAAGTGCAGTTTCTTGCACGAAAGTTCTTGTTCAAATAAATCTTAGTTCCTCCTAACCGTTTTTCATGTTACGTGTGTGATTCCCTCTTCGCGGGTTCCTTGACAGTGTTTCTCTTTTTTTTGTTCTCCTTTCCGACGTAAATGAAGTAAAGTAATAGCAAAGTAAAGTAAAAGTAACGTAAATGAAAAGTATAAATGAAAAGGAAAGATTCAAAAGTATGTACAGATATATGTAGGTATAGGCACACGTACATGTAGGTACTACACAAGAGTATTTGGGGTGCCGCTTGCACCTTTCCCACTGCCGTGTTCAGCACTCTTCGAAATGAACGTCACCGAACAGCACGCTCCTAGCCAACCCTGATCTCGAATGATATCGTTATCCGCCCTGATTTGTTGAAAATGGTAGCCGTACGCCTTTTTTGTGACATTTATGGACAGTGTAATTGTCAAAAAAAGGCGTGAGTGACTTTAGCGTACTCCCCCCCGTTTTCAACAAATGACAATGATATCATTCGAGATCATTGTTGACCATGAGCATGATATGCGGTGAAGTTCTGTTTTAAGAGTGTGGAGTGATGCATGATAAAAAAATCAAGCTTCTTTTCCTCTGATGTACTGCTTGCGACATACTTGTTTGATATCTCCAGCCCCCGTAAAAGCGGGTTACCGAACCAAGTTGCTGTGCTACCGTCGCCTTCACCTCACTTCCGTTCCCCTGGTGGCGACGGGGCTGCGCAGCGCCACCAGACGGGAGAGATGGCGATCCGATAACCGCGCGTCGTCTGCTAGCTCCAAATGCGTCGACGGGGCAGCGCTTTCCTCGGAATGCGGAGTGGAATGGAAATTGTAACCTGTTTCTTTTTGTTCCTGTTTATTGTTTTTGAAACATAAGTACACCAAGATTAGGCCACATTTGAGCAGTTTGTCAGGACTTTTAGTGAAAGGTGTCACAGTAATGCAAGGGACCACGGCTGTTCCGTGAAACTTGCACAAGCGAGGGATTACCTCATTTTATTTACTGGTGTTATGTGACGCAAGCAAGCAAGCCTCGCTTGCTGGCTAGGATAAAAAAAAGAAATAATAAATTTATACGAAATGAGGAAAAGAAACGCTGTGGAGCACTGGGCCTCAGTAACTGCTGCATCATATGCCTTTCTAAGTGGTTTCGCAGGTTTTAGTGACCTAGGGGCCTTTTATATATATCTCTTTTTTTTTTTGCCTTTTAAACTGTGACACTCATTGTTTGTGATGAGAAATACGCTGAACGAAATACAGATGAGAAACCAGGAATGGTAGCTGGTGACCGAGGTTGAAAATATATAAAAAAACACACACACGCTGACTGGGTGCTGCAAATGTGCCCTCACTTCCCAAAATAAATAATTCACTAAGGTATCTGCTTGCTCCCAGAACTGTACTAGCCACGTCATTTGGTAGCTCCCATAGGAGGTCCTGAGGATATGACGGGGAGTCTCACTTTGTCACATTTCTAACAAATTGAGGACCTGGTAGGGAAGTCCTGGGGATGTTATCCCTGTCCGCCGATGACTTTCCTCGGACGTACCCAGGAGGTCATTGTGTTCTTGGGGTTATAAGCAGAAAAACAGTGGTGGAGTGAATGCCTCCCGCATTTATGCCGTTCTCTCAGCGTACACTGTAAAAAATTGCCGTAAATTTTACGGTCAAAATCTATTTTTTGTCGTAAAAAGAACAGGTATGCTACTGTAATTGGAAATACGGTCGAGGTAGTGTAATTAATACGGCACCAATGAAATATGCCGTTATTATGACTGTTATCACGTAAATAAGGCAGCAGTGTGCCCGTAATCCTGATTACGGTCAAATGACTGTAGATATTACGGAAGTCTGCCACACTTTCACATCAGACATTGTGCTACGCTTGCTGGGAACAGTGAATTTTAATAAATGGCCGATAGCTGTACATGCCCCACAGAACCAGTAACCGCCCCTGGACAGCCGACAAGGGTCCGAGCATCTGCAGTCTAAAGTGAACATCCATTGAACGCCTCCTGGACGCGTCAGTTAGGATGCTCCAATGAGCATACATCAGCAGATGTCCCACATATATCACCCTGTGGACACCGTGCGCACCTTATCCGCACTGTGTCCACAAAGAGCCATTTGAGCACCCCTTTTCGCTCCTCACCCTCCACCTCGTTCTTCTCTCCCGCTCTGTCGTATGACTGCGTTGCCGCCAAAGGAGAAATCTGCGCATAAGGCTTTTTTTTTTTCGCAACGCGCAGAAGAGAGAGTCACGTGATGCCATAGCCCGTTGTGCGGATGATTTGAAACGGCGCTGGAGAGGCTGGAAAAACATGGTGGCGTCTACGATGGCTTGCAAGAATACGGTAATTTTCAATGCGAACAGCACCGGTACAGCTTGAATTTTGTGAAGAGGTAGGTGCATATGCCTTGGAGGTAACGGATTCTAAATCGAGGCGACTATCTATGACTGAAATGCAGGTAAGCGGCCGTGGTGCCTTTGTTTGTTAGCGCACGCGTTTTACACCCTTTTGTTCTTCAAGTCGCTTTAGCCCACTGGCTAGTGCACAAAAATGCAATCGATCCTACCTGAGCTTGTAATATAAGCATATTAGCACGTGCGTGCTACCTTTATTTTGTGGTCCCCTCAGTGTGTTCTTGATGATCTTCCAGACATGAACGGCTATACCGTTCAGCATCGGCCATTCATTACTGTGTGCGTCTCAGCGTCCCTCAGAGAGTGCGGGAGGAGAGTGTATGAGCAGTCTTGGAATTATTTACTGTCTCATGCGTTACAGGTAAGAATGCTAGGTAAACGGGAAGTCTGGCCAAACGCTGTTATGCGCGTGTGCCATAAGCAGAGACCGATTATGCCTGTATTGTGTCTGTTGTTTTTATTAGTGTGCCTCAGCGGCAGAAGTTTCCCAGTGAGTTCCAGAGGCCGGAAGACACAGAAAGGAACAATATAGAGAGACCTATAGCCATTCATAAGGCGCGAAGGAGCGTGAGGATACAGTTGCGCCGCTTCCGTGCAAGATGCCAGCTAATTATACGGCGAGTAACATGGATGTTTTTTGTTTCTTGTTTACATAACGTGGCGATTGACCACGATCTGCATAAACGGGAATGATCTGGATATGGCACCTTGTCACGTTCCTTCATTATTTGTACTGCTGATGTGTCTGTAGGCATGTACGAACGCACATGTAAATAAAGTCCACATTGAAATAAAGTATTTTGGGTGCACGCTTGCGTCCTTGTGTTTATCTCGTGATTAAAATTACGATATTTCCATAGGCGCGCGGTACCTACGGGGCCGGAATAGAGATCCCCCACAGGTCCCTCGAGGATCCGCATCGGCGGTCCTACGACGTCCATTTCGCATAATTTTCTCTTGATTAGCACGGTAGTACGGGCGTAGTTAAAACGTAGCCGGGATCAAATGTGTACGTTCGTGAGACGTACCCAGCATCCACAACCTGACGTTCGCTGGATGTTGATGGGCGGTTAATGGTTCTGTGGGTGTATACATGCATATGGTGGCACAGTGTTGGTATGCATTGTATTTCATTAGATGGTACCAGTTGAAGTTGGCCTGGTGAGCAACTGGAAGTGAGGTGGTGCCAGTTCGAACTGGACCAGTTTACATGTTTGGGGAAAGTTTCGGTTTCAGTGCCATGACATGTTAATATAAAGATTGCAAGGCGAAGTTAAAGTAATTTTATTAGTAGAAAAGAATAATATTTCAATTTTTGGAAAACTTCATTAGCGTTAACGAATGTTATTTTAGAATTCTTATATTTGTATTTTGTGCGTTCCTGCTCCCGTGATGAATGATGCGTTCACTGTGCAACGGTCGCTTGCTTAGCGGCTTGCCTGTACAACGCTTTTTTGCTCGTTATTAGCGTGATGTGTGACACAGGCGTTGGTTTTATAATCGAAAGGATTTGTATGTAAGTTACGACAGTGCGACAGTACAATGCGCGCCAGCGGCCGTGCGGGCGGGTGTTATAGGATTACAGCTGGACTACAACTGTGGATACCGCTTTATCGTGAGTACTATGCTTAAGTGCTTTTCCCTTGTGCACCATTTAGAAATATTACTTCTACTAGAACCTCATCTCTTTGTTCCGCGTCAGGTTCGTGGCACCTGTAAGTGCATGCCGTTTTACGAGTAACATGTACGAGTAGCTAGTTAATGTTACCAGCAACTTGTTTCATTCTCGTGTTTTTGTCTTTGTATTTCTTCGTTCATGCTCGTGTTTTAGATCCTTCACACCACGGGTGTTCTCGAACTAGCGTAGAACTAAGAGCTTCGCCGGCTTTCGGGGGCAATGAGTAGTAGTCATTGCCCCCGAAAGCCGGCGAATCTCTTAGTTGATATGTCCAACTACTCCACAGCAGAAATGTTGAGAGATTTGCGTGCTTTTGGGGGCCACGACTGCTCAAATTAACTGCACACTCTAATTACATGTTGCAATTGAATGCATATTTACTTGTGCCTTTTCAACTTTCCAGAAACCTTAAGCTGCTTGGGCTCAAAGAAAAATGTCGATCCATCGTGTGCTATTAAGAACATCTTACATACTTTGTTGAATGATTCAAGATGACCACAAGGTAGTCGAGCAAGGGACCCATCAGCCATAAAATATTATCTATTCAATGTAACTCTGTAGTTCCTCTACTGCTTTTGTTTAATTACGTTATAGTTACGCTACATGTACATTAGAATATGTGCAATGTTTGATTACAAATAAAATGTAATTTTGCATTGCAGTTCTTTGGATCTGTCGTTGCTGGGAACAGCGATCCTGCGAAGTGGCACTGGTTGCCTACCAGCTAGCCTCTGTCCGAGCAGGCCACTGTAAGTCAAACCACTTCAACTGGTCCCAGTTCAACAATTAGGTTTGCAACCAGCTCCAGTCGAGACTGCGACCGGTTAGAAACCAGTTCAGATTGGGACTGGCCAGAAACCAGTTGGGCCAACTGGTTTCTGGCTGGTCCTAGTCACAACTGGTACCAGTTGGCCCAACTGATTTCTGGTCCCAGTCTCAGCTGGGACCAGTTGCAACTGGGACTGGGTGAACTGTGTTATCGAACAGAGACCAGTTGTCCCAACTGGTACCAGTTGAGCTGGAACCGGTTGCACTGGTCCCTGTTCGATAACACAGTTCAACTGGTACCAGTGAAAAAAAAAATTGCCTGAGGTACTCTCAGAAGAGACATACTTTTGCCTTATTGTACGCGAAAAGGGAAATGATCCTGTGTACTATTTCCAGTCACCGTTACTTGAAGCTGCTGCCGGCTAAAAGAAGCTGAGCAAGCTCCGTGCGCATATGCCCACTGATATAACCTGGAGGTAAATTATCTCGCTGATGTGTTAGATTAACTTCTTTGCATACTTCAGTGCTCCAAGATACTGAATGCTAAACCGCTCTGCTGTAAATTTTGTATTCTAGGTGAAAAGATCTAAGAACATGCGTATATGACATATCATGTGCTTTATATGCGTATGACTTGTCAATGTGGTGTTACTTGAACGATGTCATGATTGTTGAACATGTTTAACGTGTTCTTGACCCTGCATAATTTGTTCGGTTCCAATCTGTTCCAGCAGAGATGGTCACTTCTGGGCACACCATCCTTCCTGACCAAGTTGTGTGGAAAGGCATCCAAGACACCCTTGGTGTTGGATCACTTTCTGCAAGAAGACCCAGGAGGGGGCATCTCTTTTGCATGGTTTCTCGTGACACTGAGTGAGTATTTCAGTTTTTATCATCAATCAGCATTGCATCACTTTATCATTTCAATCTTTCACTCTGCAGGAGCACATTTCAGCTAGAAACTGATATTATTCCGGCTTATTTCATTTAGCCGTTTGTACTGCTGTTCTTTAGTGACTGTAACACATGCTTGTTGTGTTCATAACTTAAATGTCACACCAATGACTTGAAAGGTAGAACATAAGGAGCTGGTGTCCCTTATAACTTCACATGGAATTAGGGTATTTTGTTGGGTTGGCAGGCTGCTTGTTCACCCTTGAACATTAGCATTCCTTTGCAATTGAAATTGTGCCTTCTTACCCACTTAGAATTTGCGGCAATAAGTGCATAGCATGGCGGATAATGTTCGGTGTCCCTCTCCTTATTTTTTGTCGGAAACAAAGTCGTTGTGTAAAGCTAGTGGTGGCTGGCTAGTACGTGTAGCTCCATATCTTAATATATTGAAAGCTGGTTGACCACACCGGATCAGACAGGGTGGTCCGGTCGACCTCTTCATTTTTTTTCTTTCAAACATATTTTAAAGCCTTGTTCCGAGGAGGTATATTGGTGCTGAAAGTAGTTGAAAATAATTGGTGGTTATTTTTTAATGTACTATCATTCAGATGTGGGTATTTCGACCATTGCGCTTTCTATGCAGTTTGACGCCAAGTATCTTCATAACTATTTGACATATTTAGCTGAATTTGTTATCCGTGTATTGCCTGGGATGGGTAGCACTGCATACGAAGTTCTGCAGATTGTAAGAAGGTGCATCTTTGATGAGCAAAAAATCACAAAGTTGCTTCATTTGTAAAATATGGTACATTTTGGGAACCTCATAACTCGTCCCCCGTTTGTGATACCGGAAAATTATCCACTGCGTCCATCATTGCGTTCGTCTCGAAATGCCCTTTCCTCGCATAACGAGTACATTGCATTGTGAATTATGGCAACGGCCCCAACAGTCCTTTTATGAAGGGTGTCTACGAGAAATGCGTAAATTCGACAGCGTGTATCCCATATATTCCCACTCGTGACATTGTTCATTTTACTCACAAACATTCTCCGAGAAGACTCAAAACAGCACACACAAAAATTTGCTTCAGGGATGGTCGAAGTTACGTTCGTAACTCAATGTCATTCGCAACGTAATTTCGACCATGTCTGAAGCAATTTTTTTTATGTGCTGTTTTGAGTCGTCATGAAGAACGTTTGTGAGTTTACGAGTGGGAATATATGGGATGTGCGCTCTCGAGTATATGCTTTTTCCGTAGATACCATTCACAAAAAGACCGTTGGGGTGCAATTCGCGATACGATGTAATCGCTATGCGGAGAAAGGTCATTTCAAAACAAACAAAATGATGGAGATCATTTTCAAGCATCCCAGGGGGGGGCCGAGTTGTGAGGTTATCAAAACGTATCATATTTTACAAATGAATCAAATTTGCGATTTTTTATCTCCTCAGAGGCAAACCTTAGGATTCTCAGAGCATAGGACGCAGTGCTACCCACCCGACACAACACTTGAAAACAAATTCAGCTTAATATGTCAAATAGATATGAAGATATGTGGCGTTGAACTGCGTACGAAGTGCAATGGTCGAAATGCCCACATCTGAACGATGATTCATTAAAAAAATAACCACCAATTATTTTCAACTACTTTCAGCGCCAGTATGCTTCCTAGGGACGAGGCTTTAATATATGTTTGAAAGAAAAAATTGGAGAGGTTGACCAGACCACCCTGCCTGATCCTGCGTGAAATCACCCAGCTTCTGTTTCTCCCTAGCAGTAAGATAGTGCGGTGCCCTTTGTACGCTGGTGCACCGTGATGCTGTGCTCTGCTCTCCATAGTATTTATTCATCCAGAATGCAAGAAGCATTACAAAGTTGTTTCTTTGTTATGACTATAGTCTAAAAACTGAGTTGTAGAGAAAGCCCATTTTGATCACAAAATATTATACTTGTGCGACACAATTGCAGTATGCTGTTTTAAAATGATTAGTGGGTAAATTGGATGCGAGGCAAACGGGGAGGTAGCTCTAATCATGATTTGTGTGCGGAACAAAGAAATCAGTGTTAGATTCAACATGGAAATTGTGTGCTTTCTCTCACTTTTTTTTTCGGTGATGAGTAGTACAGGTGCGGGACGTGCATGTGTCAGTATGAAGGAGATTAGGGTGCAGCGAATTTATGTGGTACATATTTTATAACAAAACACAAGCACGCAATTCTCTGGTGCATGGTGAGATTAGTGCAGTGATTTTCCATAAACTAACCATCTCATTCCTGCATACATCACCCGTGTCACTAGTCATCAAAAGTAAAAATTTGTACTTGCTTCACTGATGGCATTGCTGATTCTTTCATTTAAGACCTATTTTGTGATTGGAACTACCTGTTGAATTGCTTGGCATGTATTTCCTGGAATAATCTCAGTGACATTTGTGATGATACGAGTGAAGCGTGCTTATTTCATAACCAAACATATTCTTCGTTTCAACAATTTTAGGCTACATCTATAATGACAAACACTGTAAGATCATTGCGTCTTCACACAGTCACTCCACATGAAATCATCAATATCTAACAATATTTAAATCGATATATTTACTATCCCAGTATGAGTGAAGGTCTTTATGAACAGTATAAGACCTTAAGGTATTTCTTTGCTTGTATTGGAAAGTACTCAGCCAGCACCATGAAGGTGCCTGTACTAGTGCCACCATACTGAATGTGTAATGTGCAGAGGTGTGTGCATGTGGACCTGCATTCGAATGGTAGAAACTGTCGTACTACATATCCTGCATTTTCTTTCTTACAGGGGTATACTGTGGATCAGCCCTGCAGGGGCAGCAAGCTGAAGAACAAAGCCAGAACCTATGAAGAAGTTCTGGAGATTGTGTCGAAAACAGCACAAGTGTAAGGGAACGTTTTACTTGGTAACCAGATATGCTTAATATACTTTGCAACTCTAAGATGTTTTTTGATCGCTGCAGATTCAACAGATGTCACAGATTTTTCACCATTTCTCTGTATGTACAATAAATGCTCAGTCCTGTACTCTATGACTTGTGTCACACATTACTGCATGACTTGCAATTCTATTAAAGGAAGACAAACACAATTACACATCCTTCGGTGCTGTTCCCAAATTTGTGGGAATTAATGCACTCCACACTTCAAACAAAAGCCGACTCTCTCAGGTGGCCGTGAAAATTACGGGAAGGAGCCGGCAACATAGCTGCCATTAAAATCCCTGTAAATTTTACGGCTGCATTTTTTGTAAGGTGTAATTTTCACGGGAAAAAAACAGCATTCTGGTTACATCAAAATTACAGTAAATTTAACAGCAGTACTTCTTCCGAAGTGGCCGTAATTTTAACGGCAAAAGTCAGGCAACATAGCTGCCATTAAAATATACGTAAATTTTACGGTAGTTTTTTTACAGTGTACTTTGTGCTTTGTGCGGATATTATTCAGCAAAACTTTTTTTCGTCCACGCTGCTGCTAAATGCGGATGGCTGTTCTGCATTGTTGCAAATAGAGGCACACAACGCAAAAGTTTTATCGTATTACTAGCCACCGATTTCATGTATGTGATGGTCACGGCACATTTCGTAGTTAACTGCTGCTAGGTATATAATGGGCTGCTGATGTTTGCAGATGGAGCACGATTAGATGACGTAAAAGGCCGCGTCTTGAGGCTCAGGCGCCACACGACACATGGCTAGAGGAAGGGATGTGGTCTTTATTTATTTTTTCGTTTTGGCATTTGTGGTGGCGCTTCCCTGCGTGAAAGATGTTTCATAAAAAACTGAGTAGTGCTACAGGTTATTTATTGGCTTCCTGCTTAGTTTGTTCATGTCAGAAATTTCTTCGAGCAGAGGGTAGTGGCTGGAGGGCTTATCAGGAAGCGGTATATGCACAAATAACATATTGAATGGTACCGCAAATGTTGCTATCAATACCCAACCTTGTGTTCCCAGGATCTCACATGTAGGTTGGTCACTGGTGCATTGGAGTACCTCACAAACTCGTCTCGGAGCGCCTCCCACGCTGATAACGCAGCTGTCAACTAGCATCTGACACCGTTCAAGGTTACCTTGATAATTTGCGTTTTCTCACAGATCTGATGTTCATTATGCCTGGGCCATACAAAACCCCGGGTGATTGACTGCGTGCACAGCACAGCTACTAGTGTAGTTACTCTTGGATTACTCTACACTCATGTTTCCCAAGGTTGTGTGTGTTTTGCGTAATACTGTATCGCCTTTTGCGCTTGCATGTACAACACGACTGTGGATTTTTTTTTCAGCTGCAATTCTGCGTTTTGTTGTGTCTGTTAACCTTAACAAAAATAAGTCAATTGTTCTCACTGGCTGGCTCTCTGCACACTTTTATGCATTACTCCTCACTTCGAAAATAGTTTTTCATTCTACATATCTTTGGTAAAGCGACCATAGCTTCTCGTCACATCAGAATCACACTTGTGCACAATGTGTCAGCATGTGGCCTTTCAAGTGTTCGCAACATCAGGGCTGTTACAAGCGCTCAGGATAGACTTCTATTTTTGTAAGAGACCTACGTGCAAGATTTCCTTTTCTGTTGGTGCATGTTGGTACATTGGTGTGTTGCGTAAATGTCTGACCATTTCCGCACAATATACAGGGAGTTTATTTTTATTCGCATCATGGCAGCGCTAATTTGGCAGGCGGGCTATGTTAATTTTCCCTAAATAACCCATCCGTAGTTACACACATTTCCGACATTTCCTGACGTACGTGTTTGTAACTGATGATCGATTAATTTGCAAAAATTCACATAACCCACCTGCCAAATGAGCGCTACTCTGTTGCGAAAATAAACATCCTGTATAAAATGCCACATGTTGGCGTAGCTTTTACGGGCAGGTGCAGGATTGAAGGCCGGAACCTCTAAATAGTGTGCGTCTTTGTAACCTTTATAAAAGGTACTGCTCAGAGGGTACTTGGTAACTTCTGAAATAGAGGGTAAAATATTGCGATTTTTTACCCTTTACCAAAGGGTACCGAGTTAAGAGTGTACTTCGAAAATAGCCGTCAAAAAACGATCAACTTATTGGCCTTTAAGCGCCAACAGCAGGAGGCGTTTCTCCAGCGTTTATCAAGCGTCCTGACGCGGCAGCCAGATCTTCCTTCCCAGAGAGATTACGGAAACATTTGCATGAGACGGCGTCCATCCGCCGTTGTAGAAACACTGCAATGCGTGAGCTTCGAGCGTTTTTTTTTTTTTTCTTTCTTCTTTTGCCAGGGTCATTTGTCGCTGAGAAAAGCGCGACGCTCTGCCGCTCGCAAAACGCCTCATGCGGTTGGCGATTTACTATCCGTCACGATCGCAAAGTGGAAGCTCATCGCGCACAGAATAAAGGCAAAAAAAAGATTGGTTTTTGACGCTGACTATTCGTTTTTTTATCAGTGCGTAGTGGACGAAACATATGGTATAGCAAGTTGTATTTCCAAATACCTTGACACGCTAAACCTGGACAACTCGGTTGATCTAAGTTGCCAGAAGGGTGCAAGTGCCAAAATTAGTCGAATTGCAAGGGGAAACATCCCTCCCGTCAGCTGCTGCAGGAGGTCGGACTGCTCTGTCAGCCAGACCTGTGCGCTGAAGCAGAAACCTTATGTAGTGTTTAAGATTTAGTTGCCGTTTTTATGTAACATACATCTCGACTCAAGTCCCAGTACAAAACTTGAAAAGTAACCTCTGTCACTGCAGGAAGTATATAATAACGCTGGAATTTGAAGTATTGTGTCTTCTGCGGCGTTTTAACTCTCGTGAATGAAAACATTCGCACTAGCTGTGCGGGACTCCCTCCAGGAATTGCGCAGCAAAGCAAAATGTTTCCCAAAGGCTTCCCTTGCACAGATGGTTGACACTTCGCAATGTGCATTTTTTTCCACTTGATCACCGCCTTCACTATTGTCCCCGTACAGCTCAGAGCTACTTCGCAGTCTGGGTTACTGGGTTACAGAGTAATTTCTCAGTCTACTCCGGCACTGTGGGCGTCTGTGCAGTAACTGTCTGAGACCCGACAGCAAAGGCAGTATATATAGCCCACATGTCGGAGTCATAAATATAATTTATCATTCAGTTTCGGTAACTTCGTCACGGCGGTATGAAGTGTCCTTCGCATACAGCGCGTACATTGAAAGTACAGAGAGTCTGTGCACATCATAAGTCTGTGCACTATACTGTTGAGTAATTAAGTGTACAATGCCCATGATGATTACACTAGAGAGGAATTGTATTACCTCAGCATTTTAAATAACGTCTACATCAGAAAGTCAAACCATATCATTTAACTTCAAAAGCAAAATAACATGATGCGCCAAAAAATTAAGTGTTCAAGGTCACGAGAATTACTCATAGATAGATTGTTCCTCAACTACTCACTCGAGGAGCGCTTTTGTTGTGATACTGGAGTAGATGTATGATGTCGACTTTGGGGGATTACCAGAATGCAAA
Source organism: Ornithodoros turicata (assembly GCF_037126465.1). NCBI lineage: Eukaryota > Metazoa > Arthropoda > Arachnida > Ixodida > Argasidae > Ornithodoros > Ornithodoros turicata. The sequence continues at coordinate 160,089,465 of NC_088201.1, read as the reverse complement.
GATGTACAATCCTGTGCACTGCATACCTCTCTGGCTGATCGCATATGAAGCAATCATCAGTCTCCTCTGGACGTGAGGTATATGCTGCTGGGCTTTGAGTTGAAGTACTGGATCTTTGGTAGACGCTCTGTTCACGTCCTGCTAGGGGTCTTTAGCTCCGCGACATCGCATTGTATTTTGCCTTCCATGGCGCCGTGGCTTAGGTGGTTAAAGCGCCTGCCTAGTAAACAGGAGATCGAGGGTTCGACTCCCTCCGGTGCCTAACTATCCCATCATTGTCGTGTTTATGTTACAGTTTTCGTAGACTATCTTGTTCACGCCCTGATAGGGATCGTTAGCTCTGTGGCGTCGCATTGTATTTTGCCTTCCATGGCGCCGTGGCTTAGGTGGTTAAAGCGCCTGTCTAGTAAACAGGAGATCCAGGGTTCTACTCCCTCCGATGCTTAAGTGTCCCATCATTATGGTGTTTACGTTACAGTTTTGGCAGACTCTAATGTTGAAGCCCAGCTAGGAATCGTTAGCTCCGCGAAATCGCATTGTATTCTGGCTTCAACTGCGCCGTGGCTTAGGTGGTTAAAACGCCTGGTTAGTAAACAGGAGATCCAGTGTTCGACTCCCTCCGGTGCCTAACTGTCCAATCATGGGTCGTGTTTATGTTGCAGTTTTGGTAAGACTCTCTTGTTCACGCCGTGCTAGGGATCGTTAGCTCCGCCACATCGCATTGTATTTTGCCTTCCACGGCGCCGTGGCTTAGGTGGTTAAAGCGCCTGTCTAGTAAACAGGAGATCTAGGGTTCCACTCCCTCCGGTGCCTAACTGTCCCATCATTGTCGTGTTTATGTTGCAGTTTTGGTAGAGTCTCTTGTTCAGGCCGTGCTAGGGATCGTTAGCTCCGCGACATCGCATTGTACTTTGCCTTCCATGGCGCCGTGGCTAAGGTGGTTAAAGCGCCTGTCTAGTAAACAGGAGATCGAGGGTTCGACTCCCTCCGGTGCCTAACTGTCCCATCATTGTTGTGTTTATGTTGCAGTTTTGGTAGACTCTACTGTTCACGCTTTGCTAGGGATCGTGAGCTGCGCGAAATCGCGTTGTGTTTTGCCTTCCATGGCGCCGTGGCTAAGGTGGTTAAAGCGCCTATGTAGAAAACAGGAGATCGAGGGTTCGACTCCCTCCGGTGCCTAACTGTCCCATCATTGTCGTGTTTATATTGCAGTTTCGGTAGACTCTCTTGTTCACGCCCTGCTAGGGATCGTTAGCTCCGCGAAATCGCGTTGTATTTTGCCTTCCATGGCGCCGTGGCTAAGGTCTATGCAGGAACCTCATGGCCGACAAGAGGATCAAAGGCCTTGAAACGCACGGGGGTAACTTGAGCGTTCCCTCCTATGCGGACGATATAGCGGTCATCTTCTCTGCGAGGGATCAGGTCGAACTCATTCTCGAGCACGTCGCTACCTTCTGTGAAGCGTCCGGCGCCAGCATTAACCTAGAGAAAATCTCTGGAGCCTGGTTAGGACCCTGGGATGCAGCGCCTGAGCACTTCTCTGGAATCACATGGGACAAGACGATCAAGAGGTATCTCGGCATCACCTTCGATCCCACGACGCCTCTGACTGAACAGTGGACTCCACATATCAACCATCTTCGAGCTCCGCTCCTGAAGTGGAAGAAACACGTCTTTCTTAACGAGATCGTTCATCTGCAATACTGCAGTCTATCCAGTGTTCTTCTACCATGCCCAGGTCACACCGTGTCCAGCCTCATGTGCGCACCGCGTGCATATGATCTTCGCTGTCTTTATTTGGAACTCGCCAATGGAGAGGATGAGAAGAACCAACATATTCCACTCCATACAAGGGGGTGGCTTTGGATTGGTCAACGTAGCTGTCAAGCTTTTAGTCCATCGTTTTCTCTACTTTCGGAAAAAGAAGAACGATGTCCTGCAGTGGGCTTTTCAGACGCTTGGCTCTGTCTTCACACCCGCATTCACAGTGACGACGGCGAACCCTCCGAAGCGTAAGATGGGTCTCGCTTTCTACAGGGAAGTAGCTCAGTCGGTTAATTTCTTGAAGGGTATGTTCTCCTGGGAGTATCTAATCTCGGTTAAGCGTCAGAAGTTGTACTGGGATATGATCAACAGCCTGTTTCCTGCACCGTTGTATCGAAGCAACTATCCAGGGAGAGAGCAAGATATGGTCCTTAAGACTGTGAAGAAACTGCCAGTATCCACAGGTACCCAGAGGTTTTTTACACTATTTCACACTGAGACCCTGCCGGTCAAGTCATGGCTGATAAAGAAGGGATTCACGGTTCCGTAGTCCAACAAATGCGACATGTGCTTCGCGGAGGAGGAGGATCTGCCTTAGACTTTCCTGGGATGCAGAAATGCTGTACAGTTTTGGGGCTTTCTGCGTACAACTCTTGGTATCGAGGAGGAACTCACATGGGTTCGTCTGAAGTTCCTTGACGTTGCAACGGAGTCGCCTAAGCCTTCTGTGCCTCCTTGGCCTGCACGTACTGTGGATTCATCGCATGGACATTGCAAATGGCAGGGCTCATCCGCGAATTCCGCTCGTCCTGCTCGTAACTAAGATCAACTGGTCTGTGAGTGTATTACAGGAGCGCGGCGACGACGACCTCCTACGCAGTGTAATCAACTTGCGCGATACATTGTGCAACTCATTCCCAGAAGAGCTGAGAGTGTTCCTCTGCCCCGTCGATTTTAGTAGCAGAGACTCTTGCATACAGCTCATGGCTCCTTATTAAGTTGAGGACTTCTTGATAACTTTCCTGTGACAGTCATCGGGAGTGACCCACAAGGACTGCTCATTGTGAGGTGTTTTTAAGTGTACGACGCCAAAGAGATGGCCTCGTGTTGAAATTTTAATGTAATATTAATATTAATAATAAAAAGTGGAAAAAAAAAGAAGCCGTGGCTAAGGTGGTTAAAGCGCCTGTCTAGTAAACAGGAGATCGGGGGTTCGACTCCCTCCGGTGCCTAACTGTCCCATTATTGTCGTGTTTATGTTGCAGTTTTGGCAGACTCTCTTGTTCACGCCCTGCTAGGGATCGTTAGCTCGGCGACATCGCGTTGTACTCTGCCTTCCATGGCGCCGTGGCTAAGGTGGTTAAAGCGCCTGTCTAGTAAACAGGATATCGAGGGTTCGACTCCCTCCGGTGCCTAACTGTCCCATCATTGTCGTGTTCATGTTGCAGTTTTGGTAGACTCTCTTGTTCACGCCCTTCTAGGGATGGTTAGTTCCGCGAAATCGCATTATTTTTTGCCTTCCATGGCGCCGTGGCTAATGTGGTTAAAGCGCCTGTCTAGTAAACACGAGATCTAGTGTTCGACACCCGTCCGTTGCCTCACTGTCCCATCATTGTCGTGTTTATGTTGCAGTTTTGGTAGACTCTCTTGTTCACGCCCTGCTAGGGATCGTTAGCTCCGCGAAATCGCCTTGTATTTTGCCTTTTATGGCGCCGTGGCTAAGGTGGTTAAAGCGTCTCTCTAGTAAACAGGAGATCGAGGGTTCGACTCCCTCCGGAGCCTAACTGTCCCATCATTGTCGTGTTTATGTTGCAGTTTTGGTAGACTCTCTTGTTCACGCCCTGCTAGGGATCGTTAGCTCCGCGAAATCGCGTTGTATTTTGCCTTCCAGGCGCCGTGGCTAATGTGGTTAAAGCTCCTGCCTAGTAAACAGGAGATCGAGGGTTCGACTCCCTCCGGTGCCGAACTGTCCCATCATTGTCGTGTTTATGTTGCAGTTTTGGTAGACTCTCTTGTTCACGCCGTGCTAGGGATCGTTAGCTCCGCCACATCGCATTGTAATTTGCCTTCCATGACGCCGTGGCTTGGGTGGTTAAAGCGCCTGTCTAGTAAACAGGAGATCGAGGGTTCGACTCCCTCCGGTGCCTAACTGTCCCATCATTGTCGTGTTTAAGTTACAGTTTTGGTAGTCTCTCGTGTTCACACCCTGCTAGGGGAAGTTAGCTCCGTGACGTCGCACCGGATGTTGCCTTTCATTTTGCCGTGGCTTAGCTGGTTAAAACGCCTGGTTAGTAAACAGGAGATCGAGTGTTCCACTCCCTCCGGTGCCTAACTTGTCCCATCATTGTCGTGTTTATGTTACAGTTTTGGTAGATTCTCTTGTTCGCGCCCTCCTAGGGATCGTTAGCTCCGCGACATCGCATTGTATTTTGCCACGGCGCCGTGGAGATCGAGTGTTCGACTCCCTCCGGTGCCTAACTTGTCGTGTTTATGTTACAGTTTTGGTAGATTCTCTTGTTCGCGCCCTCCTAGGGATCGTTAGCTCCGCGACATCGCATTGTATTTTGCCACGGCGCCGTGGCGAAGGTTGTTAAAGCGCCTGTCTAGTAAACAGGAGATCGAGGGTTCGACTCCCTCCGGCGCCTAACTGTCTCATCGTTGTCGTGTTTATGTCGTGTATTTTCATGATATTGCCATGAACCGATTTTATGGCACTACCGCTGCTTCAAACGGTGTCATACAGTGTTTTATGACTGCCGACGGTCATTATGACATTCCATGACTATTTTCATGATATGTGCCATGAATCATTTTAATGGGACTACTGGTGTTTCAAACAGTGTCATCTAGTGCGTTATGACTACCGATGGTCATGACATTTCGCGACTATTTTCATGACATATGCTATGAATCAATATTATGGGACTACCGCTGTTTCATACAGTGGCATGCACTGTTTTACGACATTTCGTGACTGTTTTCATGATGTGTGCCATGAATCAATTTTATGGGACTGCCGCTGTTTCAAACAGTGTCATGTAATGTTTTATGACTACAGATGGTCATTTTGACATTTTGTGACTATTTTCATGATATGTTCCATGAATTGTTTTTATGGGACTTCGGGCGTTTCAAACAGTGCAATGTAGGGTTTTATGACTACCGATGTTCAATATGACATCTCGTGTCTATTTTCGTGATATGCGCCATGAATCGATTTTAAGGGACTACCTCTGCTTCAAAGAGCGTCATACAGTGTTTTATGACTGCCGACGGTCATTATGACATTCCATGACTATTTTCATATGTGCCATAAATCAATCTTACGGGACTACCGCTGCTTCAAACAGTGTTGTGCATTGTTTTATGACTACCGACAGTCATTATGACATTTCCAGACTATTTTCATGGTATGTGCCATGAATCAATTTTATGGGACTACCGCTGTTTCAAAAAGTGGCATGCAGTGTTTTACGACACTGCGTTACTATTTTCAGATATGTGCCATTAATCAATTTTATGGGACTACCACTGTTTCAAACATTGTCATACAGTGTTTTATGGCTACTGGCGGTCATTATGACGTTCAATGACTGTTTTCATGATATGTGCCATGAATCGATTTTTTGAGACTACCGCTGCTTCACACAGGGTCATCCAGTGGTTTGTGACGGCCGACGGTCATTATGACATTTCATTACTATTTGATTTGATTTGATTACATTACATTTCATTACTATGACATTTCATTACTACATGACACGGGTCATGACTCCAAATTTATGCAGATACCGCTGCTTCACGCAGTGCCATGCAGTTTTATGAATACCTATAGTCACTAAGGTATTCATAGTCATAAAACACTGTATAACACGATGTGAAGCAGCTGAGCTACATCGAGTCGGTCATGGTAGATATTATGTAAATATCATGAAGTGTCATAATGAGCGTCACCAATCATAAAATACTATAGGACACCGTGTGAAGCCGCGGTAGTCCCAGAACATGTTGGTTCCGTAAAAATTGGAATATGCAGCCGGTGTGGAGTCCTCAGAGATATTTGTGTGATAGGCTAGAGTTTGTTCAGAACAATGCTAGAGGTTCATTTTTAATATACGTGATCGCACAGCAATTATGTCCGAGATTAAGAGGCGTTACAAAATTCCGTTATTGGCAGTGAGACGTAAAATAGCTGGGCTTGTTCTTATACAAAAAACTGTTACGCCTGCTCATTTTTCCTCACGTCGTGTAGAACATCCTTACAAGCTAGAATCAAAACTAAGTTGCATACGCACATAAATACTCCACACTGCGGCTGGGTATTAGCGATTGGAACGACTTGCCAGCAGATGTCGCACTGCCAGGTCTTTGTAGCTTTCAGATAGCCTGCGAGAAAATGTTCTTTCGATCGTAACAGTCAAACTTGTCTAAAAATTTATATGTTGTGTATCTTTTCTCTCCCTTATGTAACGCTTTTGCGTAGAGGGTTTTTAAGGAAATGAAATGAAGCGAAATAATGTCGGTTCATGCCACCTATAATGGAAATTATCATGTAATGTCATAATGGCCGTCTGTAGTCTCTAAAACACTTGTGACACTGTATGAAGCAACGATAGTTGAATGAAGCCGAGTTATGACTCATATCTAGAAAATAGTCCTGGAATGCATTAACGACCATTAGTAGTCAGAAAACACTATGACGTTGTTTCAATTGCCACTGCAGACTAAATCTCGTGTCTTCAGAATCCCACCAAAGTTATGTTACTGAAATATACTTCTCTCACTTTACATTCCTGCAAAATATATTTGCTCTACGTGACGCGAAATCCAGAGAAAAGCAATTTGCATCTTTGAGAACTGTGACATCATGTTAGGCTCCGATTGGGCACCCGGCTGTCATCTGGCAACGCTGTTGCCCTTGGCGTGTTCCGTGGGGCTCGCTTTTTGCGCTCCGTAAGCGGAGCCGCACATGACGTATTCTGCTACCTTCGAGAAAACACAAGGAGGGGGAAGACATCTCTCCTATTTTCGCCTTTTTCAGTCAGCGTCACGTGACTTCTCTACCACGTGACCCTCCTCAGACTCCGGCGTCGTGGCTTGGAGAAGAGTGTCCTCTCTAGAACATGTCATCATAGCAATTTGCGGGCTTTTGGTTACGTCACCCGCTCCCGACGTCCTCGAAACTCGAGGAGGACCAGCAGACCTTCAAAAATTGACAGAAATGCACAATGTTCGCAAATAGGATTGAAATTTCCCGTATAAAGTCCTTGTGTCACCTTCTTTTAGTGGACTAAATAAAATAAACGATGTTTTTCGAATCCCGAGTGGCACTTTAAAGCAGCGCTAGTCCCATAAAATTGATTCATGGCACGTATCACGAAAATACTAATGAAATGTCATAATGACAGCCAGTAGTCATGACACACTCTATGACATTGTTTGAAACAGTGGTAGTCCCATCAAATTGATTGATGGCACATACATGAAAATAGTCACGAAGTGTTATAATGACCATCGCTAGTCATAAAACACTGCATGACACTGTCTGAAACACTCGTAGTCCCACAAAAATGATTCATGGAACATAACACGAAAATAATCATAGAATGTCGTAATGACCGTCGGCATTATAAAACGCTGCACGACACTCTTTGAAGCGGCTGTAGTCACATAAAATGGATTCAAGACACATACCATGAAATAGTCATGGAATATCGTAATGCCCGTCGGTAGTCATAAAACACTGCATGACACTGTTTGAAGAAGCGGTAGTTCCATAAATTGGATTCGTGGCGTATATCATGAAAATCGTCGCGGGATGTCATAATGACCGTGCGTAGTTATAAAACACTATATGACACTGTTTGAAACACCGGTAGTCCCATAAAATTGATTCATAGCACATATCATGAAAATAGTCATTGAACGTCATAATGACCGCCGGTAGCCATAAAACACTGTATGACACTGTATGGAACGCCGGTAGACCCATAAAATTCATTCATGGCGCATATCATGAAAATAGTCGCGAAATGTCGTATTGACCAGCGGTAGTCCTAAGCCACTGTATGACACTGTTTGAAACAGCGGTAGTCCCATCAAATTAATCCATGGCACATATCATGAAAATAGTCACGGAATGTCATAATGACCATCGGTAGTCATAAAACACTACACTACACTGTTTGAAACACCCGAAGTCCCATAAAAATGATTTATAGAACATATCATGAAAATAGTAATGGAATCTCATAATGACCGTCGGTGGTCATAAAGAACTGCATGCCACTGTTTGAAGCAGCGGTAGTCCCATAAAATCGATTCATGGCGGATATCATGAAAATAGTCATGAAATGTCATAGTGACCGTCGGTAGTCACAAACCACTGCATGACCCTGTCTGAAGCAGCGGTAGTCCCATAAAATGGATTCATGGCACAAAACATGAAAATAGTCATGGAATGTCATAATGATCGTCGGTAGTTATATAACGCTCTATGACAGTTTGAATCAGCGGTAGTCCCAGATTGGTTCAATGCACATGTGAAAATAGTCATGGAATGTCTTAATGACCATCGGTAGTCATAAGACACTGCATGACACTGTTTGCAGCAGCGGAAGTCCCATAAAATTGATTCGTGGTGCATATCATGATAATAGTCATGAAGTGTCATAATGACATAAAGCAGTCATAAAACACCGCATGACACGCAAAATCCAGGGGTTGTTGAACCAGTCATGATACATTGGCGAAATCATGAAAGTCTCAGTCATGGCATGACTGAATACACACTGAATACATTTACACGTGTCTCTTGGATTAAATTGGGTAGCGCTTGGATTAAATTGGTTGGTGTCTGGATTAATTTGGTTCACCACTGGATTATATTGGGTAGCGCTTGGATTAAATTGAGTTACCAATGGATTAAAATGAGCGGGACAACCTGTAGTTAGTTCTAAGGTTAGCCAAGCAGCGCATCCAGGAAACGGCTGCCACACGTGTGATGGTCGCACGTGTTAAATATGTAAATTAATGCAAAGCACCCAAGTACTTAAAAGCACTAATTCCAGTTTTTTCGTCAAACTTAATAGTGACTTCGACTGTAATTCATCTAACGTCATTTATGTCATTCAGTGCGACATGTGCCAAGCACAATACGTAGGCCAGACTAAAACATTACTTCGGATCAGGTTCAACAACCACCGGTCTGACGTTACAAAAAAGCCAAACCTCCCGGCCTCTCGCCATTTCAAAGAACCAGGTCATGCACTCAATAATGTGTCACTTTTCATTCTCCAGTCAAATTTTAGCTCACATCGGTGCAGGAACAACGCGAATCTTATCTCATTTACAAATTCCAGTCAACCATTAACGAAGATCTCCGAGCACTTTCAACGGTAAGAAATCTGGCCGCCTACACTCTCTTCCTTTTCATTTTTTTCTTTTTTTCTTTTCAGCAAAGTTTGAAGCAGCGCTCACTCTGCCCAGGAATTTTCCCCAAAGCGTAGAGTGACCAAAGGCGAATGACATCACCACCCGGACTTGACCTTCTGGAATATTCCCGAATCTGACTCCCTGACAAACGGCTGTGGCGTGCCCGTACCGATTATGACGTCACAGTACCAAACGTATTTAAGTAAAGTGTAACCACCTACGCATCTTTTGTCCTGACGAGGACAGTGCAACTGTCGAAACGTCGACCCCTTGCCCATTATACTTTTCTTGCGAAGTAAGCTCAAGAACACCTAATTCATTGGTGGATAAGGGAGTGGAAGAGCGTCCTTTTGCGCTTCGCTGCGACCAGCCTGGATAAAGATATGTAAACCGAAACCAATTAATTACGGCAACAAATGAGCCACTTCGGTGGCAGATTTGTATCGAAAAGGTGTCCACTGAAGGTCCCAAAAGGGGTAGTACACATTTTAATGTCGACGGCGCCCTGATTTAGAAGCTATGTTTTTCACGAAACTCATTTGAATTTTTATTTAAATAATGAGCGCCTCACACTCATTCACACGGTGCGCAACTTGTAGGTAGTATCGGACAGATACTTGTAAAAAAGAAAGTTCTTCGATTGGTGCACCCGTTCGCGAATTATTTAGCCCGGGAATTTAACTGAGACACCCTGTATATATCTTGAAAAGTTGGACCTAGGTCGGACGGCTACGTAATTATAGTTGAAACAAATGGGAGACAGAAGACGAGAGTAGGGAAAGTAACAAAAAGGGTTTATTAAAACTTGAAAATTATTAAAGTTAGGGAGGATGTCTACGTTACGGCGGAAGCTCAGCCTTCTTCGGGACGAAATAGCTAAATGTGGCCACGAGGCTGATATGGGGCTTGAGAATGACGTCATGGTCGGTTGCGGGAAATTCCCGCCACCTGGCGGTTGTCAAGTGCTATTAAGTTACTTCCCCTACTTTCGTCTTCTGTCTCCCATTTATTACAACTATCTATATATCTATATACAGGGTGTTTAAAAAAACGCGTCATTCGGACTTTATAAAAAAACGGGGCGACAGAAAAATACGGGGTAAACAGCATTTGTGTGGCAACTGAATTTGCCGTCTTGCAAAAATATTTTCATTTGATTTTAATTTTAAAAAATTGAACTACTTGAATTGAACTCCAAAATTTCCCAGGTCAACCTCACGTTTTTTTTTACAGAATTTGAGAGCCCGTAGCGAACTTAGTCAGATCCACCAAGAAGCCCGCTCGATATTACAAATGGAACTGCCCAAAAAAAAATTCCCGAAATTGAGGCTTCAACGTTTCGGGTATTCAACGGCGCACCAAATCAGTCGCAGAGTTGCGCAGAGAGCAGCACATGCTTCTGCCCCCATGAAAGATAGAAGGTCGAAATACAAGAGGGCGGGAAAAAGAGGCGGAATCATTTTTGTTTGCCGCTTATCAAGGTATGGTGCAATGTCAACCGCCTTGTTATCGGCACGTCTTGTGCTGCACGCCGGTTCGGTGATAAATTGTACTAGCTTCGTGGGGGCAGGAGCATGTCAGGCTCTCCGCGCGTCTTTGCGACTGATTTTGTGAGCCGTTGAATAGCCGAAACTCTGAAGCCTCAATTTCGGGACTTTTTTGGGGCAGTTCTATTTCCAATATCGAGCGAATTTCTTGGTGGATCTGACGAAGTTCGCTACGGGCTCTCTAATTCCGTAAAACAAAAACGTTAGGTTGACTTGGGAAATTTTGGAGTTCAATTAAAGAAATTCAATTTCTTTTAAATAAAATCAAACGAAAATATTTTTGAAAGATGGCAAATTCAGTTGCCACACAAATGCCGTTTACCCCGTATTTTTCCGTCGCCCCGTTTTTTATAAAGTCCGAATGACACGTTTTTTGAAACACCCTGTATACGAAGGCGCACTATCTGGCCCATCGAATGACATGACCGCAATCCTGTTTTCGTATCTAGAAGTAAACAAGAAGCCATATCAAACCCTTGCGCGCGGCTGTTCCTTATCATGAGGCTCTCCCGCCACCAGTGCAAGCGGATGGACACCAATTTCAGCGCAGGATAGTTGAGCGAAACAGCGCATTCCTGCACTGCTCCCCTCACAAAATTTGTAAACCGAAACCAGTTAATTACTCGAAAAAATCTCAAAAAGTCGAACCTATTTTTTAGTGGTTTAGCACTGTCTCAGGGTGACTATTGCTACGTCACAGGTACCAAAGCCCGGCGTAATAAAACAAAAAGTCAGGATGTTTATCTTATTAACCAGCGCATGCAAATGAGAAACTTAGCGGCAGGATTGTGGCTGACGCATCAAGAATAACAGAAAAAAAAAGTTTCCCGATAGGTGGCGCCGTTTTCGAATTATTAATCCGGGGATTTTTGTGAAACACCCTGTATATTGACTTACAAACCACATCATAGGCTACACCAGTGGCATCTACGCTGCGTGAAGTGTTAAGGATGATTTGCACTGCAATACAAACTATTCTTTTTGGGGTTCCGGATGACCGGATGACAGTTTCCGCGCACACTGTTGTTCCGTTTTGTATCCCTGGCGCAAGCAACCGCGTGACTTGCTTTAAGATTCCTCTGAATTCGCTGAGTTCATTTGTCAATGTTTCTTCCGATGTTGACTTATTACTGATTCCGTGTTGAGTAAAGCGGTCAGTATTGCCACCTTTTTCGGGAACCAGACTATGGTGAGCTTGCTGACGGTACGTCATCAACGCTTTGTAGAAGTTAAGGTATGGAGCAGCTGCAGCTTCTCTGGCAGCTCGCGATTGAAGATCCCTAGTACTGTACGTACTGTACGTACCGCGTGACATTCCTAAACTTCACATAGTTGCAAGTTACATTTAAGACGTCGACAACAGTTCCGACACAACGGGAGAAAGTTCCGACAGTTCCGGGAAAAAGTCCCTGAAGGCAAGAAAAAAAGACGATGTGGAATAATGATGAGTGGGGCTGCAAGAAGTCGGAAGGAAATACTACCCGTTGATGATCATTTGTTTTTGAGGAGAAGAGACCTTCCGCTGCTACCTATAGTACGACGTTGCCTCTGACGCAGTACTGCTCGGCTACCTACTACAGAATTACCAACCGTCGTATTTTCGTTCCGCAATATCACTCCCCCGCTCAGACGCGGCGAGGCTATAAAGGAGAAGATGTCCACGACTTGACTAGAGGAGGGCAGCGATGGCCACCGTGGTTGGCATGCACGGCTGAACAGGTGGACGGCAGGGCTCACGTTGGCGAAGCATCACAGCTGATGAGTAATCAGGTCCGGTAGTGCGAGAAGAGCGGGGAAAAGAGTGAGGGGCTGGCGAAGGGGAGGTCCTGGGGTGCCGCTACCGGCATGGGAGCCGAAGCTCTGAGAGTCCCAGAGGAAGAGAGGGTGAGGCTGTGCGAGCCGTGGAGAGGTGCCGAGACGCAGGCTGAAGCGTGCCGTGGCGTCGCCTGCCGCGACTGCCGCGACCGGCAGGTGAGCGCGGGGCTCGAGTGTCGCGGCCGGCAGTGAAGGAGCGCCGGGGTGCGGTGAACATCGGGCTGAAGCGATGGTTAATGAAGCTGCGATGCGCGTGTGTACCGGTTGGTAGTGCTTTGCAGGAGAGAGGACGCTACGCAGCAGTCCGCTTGTCGAGCTCAGGAAGCCATTCGGGAATGAGCAGATAATGCTGAATGCAAGACACGTATGAGAGTCGTGGCAGCGGGTCTGGACACTTGAGGTTGAGGGTACCGCCGTACAACGGAGCTACCGTACCGGTCGGGTAGGTAGTAGAGGGGCTTCCAGGCTGCGCTGCCAGCGTCATCGCCGGTCGGGACTCATGTAGAGGGACACCACCTCCTCTACAAGCTATGTTGTGTTCTCACTGAGCCTGCACCTTGGGACCGGTGAGTGTCGAGAGGAGGGGTCTTCGGTAGCCCGACGACACCATTATCGGGGAAAAGCTGCGTGCTGGCTCTGTCTGCTTCTTCGTTGCCGCTGATACCGACATGTCCGGGGATCCACTGCAATGCTACAGTGTGCCCTGCAATGGTCGCCTTCTTATAAGCTTGCAGGATGTCAAAGACAACAGGACCGAGGGATCCACGTATCCCCAAGTTGGCCACACACTGGAGCGCGGGTCTTGAGTCTATAAAGACGACCCAGGACTGAGCTGGACTGGCTGATATTTTTTGCATAGCAAATAGAATGGCGTAAAGCTCGGCACACGTAGACGATGTTCTATGAGAAAGACGGTGACTACAGGAGACTGACTGAGATGGAATGACAAATGCCGCGGACGATCCACCCCGAGTAGATGACCCGTCAGTGAAAACCGACGTTGACGCCGTGTAGTTGTCGTTCATCATGCCCACGGTAAGCTGCTTGGCGACACACGGGGCTGTATTCCTCTTCCTTCCATGCAGGCCAGGAACAGTTAGGCGGGTGACTGGGCTTCACAGAGACTATGGAGGGGCACTGTCTTCACTACGAAACGCGGGACGCTAGGCTTCAGCTGAGGCATCACCGGGCAGACCTTGAAGTGCTTGCGCCTCAAGATCTTCGATACGAGCAGGTGCCGCCGATGATGGGATAAAAGGCGGAGGAAAAGTCGGCAGGTCTCACCATAGCGAAGAACATCCAGCGGGGTGTCCCTCGCTTCAGCAATAACTGCTCGGGTCTCTGCTGCTCGGAGGACGCAAAGGCACACACGAAGGCTTCGCGCCAGGAGGCACTGCAACCTATGATCTGAAGATGTCGGCAGGCCATTAAGCACCGGCAAACTTTACGCGAGGGACCCCCGAACCAAAGCCCCGTGGACGGCCAACAAAGAGCTCGTGTCACTGCCCCATCTCATGCCTGTCAAGCGACGGATCAGTGCAATCCAACGGTGGATCTTGATCTCCAAGCTTGCAATATGCTTCCGCCAAGAAAGCCTAGCATCATCAGTGAGACCGAGGACGTATGGTGAGACACGTGCTTCAATGGTATGCCAGCAACGGAAAGTTGGAAGGGCCTCATGTTGCGCCTTGTAAAAGGGAGTATTACTGTCTTTTCCGTCGATATGCCTAAGCCCGCCAGTGACAGGTAATGCTGGATAGCATCGAGAGCGAGTAGGAGGCGTCGCTGGAGGGCAGGACGGGATTTACCGCTGGTCCATATACAAATGTCATCAGCGTAGATGGAGATAGCCACTTTCCTGCCGACGCAACCTCGAAGGCCAGCCATAACAATGTTAAATAAGATGGGGCACACCATGGGTCAACTCGACAAAGTCTGTATCCCCCTGGCTTGTGCGGACGAACAGTTCCCGTCCATGAAGGAAATCAGTAAGCCATGACAGAGCTCTGTAAGGAAGGGCGGCATCAACAAGACCATGGAGGACAGAAGCGTGGCTGACAGTATAGTACGCCCGCCTAACATCGAGGAAGGCAGCCAGCACAGTCTTCTTGCACACCTTTGCCTCTTCCACAGAAGTGATGAAATCGAGTACCGAGTCTATTGCTGCTCTGTGCCGTCGAATGCCTGACATTTCTTGCGGCAAGACGCGACGATGTTCGAGCGACTCCGGTCTAGCAAGTACCATGCGCTCCATCAACTTCCCAAGGCAGCTCGTCAGGCTCACTGGTAGAAAGGAGGTGAGCTGCGATGGCGGTTTGCCTGGCTTCAATAGCGGAATAACACGTGCGCGTTTCACACTGTCGGGTACTTTCCCTGCGAAGTTAGTTTAACTATTGTGATTTAACTGTGATTTAACTCTTGTGATTTAACTGTTGCGCTCGTCAACGACTCGTGACTCAACGTCAGTTGTTTATCAACCAATGAATTATCAATGTCAGCGTCAATTTTCGTCGTCCTGTGGTTGACTTTGAAAATGTAAGGAAGAAAAGGATCTTTAGTGTGGAGTCTGGGTTTTGCAACGTTATGAGCTAAGAACTTATAAAATTAAAGTATGGCGTTTTCATCTGTAGTGCCCGGATGCTATGACACTAAAATAATGTGATAGTTTATCTGTATGGCTACGGGAAATCTCGAGTATATTTTGTGAATTGGATCTACGTTTATGTGTGACCTGCGCTGATCTGCTTATTATAATTAATATAGCATATATTCCATTGTGTTTATGCACAACGCTCATCTTCATTGTATATTGGTTAATAATTTCTGATGGCGGTTGTGTGATCCGCTTCTCCCAAAATCTGATTGATACTTGGAAATTATTTCATGTACGTTTGTGTGCCATGTGTTACGAAGATTACGTGATTAGAAATGTAGACTTCGCCCGCACATCATGCTTGTAAAATCCCCCATTTGCATCGTGGCATTTGATAATAGATTCGCTTTTCGCGAAGGCTTCGTATTATCTCGCAGGCATTGAACCCACATTCAATTGTAAACGTTGATGACACTCTGTCGCGAACGCTCTGACTTATCCCGCCGCAATCAGTTATCTTGCCTTATTTCCCGTATTGCCCTAGCTTGGACAGCTCATTCTTCCTATCCAGTCATGCAAACGGACAACTATATGTTGACAAAAATATTTATTCCGCACTCCAATCGGGTTGCTTGAAACGCCTTTTCTTCTTTTTTACTACGTCTGGGCTAGTGCAACAGTTTGAGAAATATACATGCACTGTGGAATTTAATTCATGAAATATGGTAAGTTTTTACAAAAGATTAGTGATCCTTTTTTGTAATCATAGACTGATGTATCATGCCTCTAAATTTCAATGACCTATCCTTCTCCGGCAATTATATCCTTCGGGTGTTGAACTTGTACAGAGTGTAGTCGGGCAAAACCTATTTGATGGTCAGCTCCGATTTCATATGAGAATTCTTACACACTGTGGAATATTCGTTTCCTTAGCGATCACTGTTCTCAGTCTAGCCATGCTAAATGCAAAGTATTTTTCATTATGATGCGTAGAATTCATTAAAATAATGACAAAGATTACATTTATTGTTTCAATTATACGCTTGCTGATTCCGATAAATTACAATTGTCCTATTCCAATCTTTGAAGTTTTCGTTTGTTGACTTGATTGATGAATTCGGAATGTATTACATAATGATGTCTTATTATCGGTCGCTTGAATCCAGCGTTGATTAATGCAATCGATACGTTGTCGCCGCATTTGTGTCGCTTCAGTAACTTGCACTTTGTTGCGACGAACTTGCACAATCTCTTATTGATGTTTCCTTTCTTTGTATGAATGCTCTTGAATGGCGTACAAGACAGTATTAGTTGAAAATCGTCCGGTGGTCCACCGCAGTTGATATGTTCGTTGAGTTGCAATAAGTGATGATACGAGGGTGGTTCCATAAGTTTCCGGCCCGACCAACTTTTAATAGTCATAGAGGTGAAACAAGTGTATCACTTTTCGACATAGTCACCCCTAACTTCGATGAACTTTTGACACCTTTCAACCAGCATTCTTATACCCTTCAAAAAATAGTCCGAAGTTCTGTCCGCAAAATGCTGGAAAACTGCCTCTTGCACCTCACTATTGTTTTGAAATCTCCGTCCTCTGAGATCCCTCTTCAAGTTTGAGAACAGGAAGTAGTCACTCGGTGCCAAGTCTGGACTGTAGTGTGGGTGGTGGATTTCTTCGAAGCCGCACTCCTTCAGTGCAGCCTTGGTAACAGAAGCCGTGTGGACAGGGGCATTGTCCTGGAGCAAGCGGACACCTCGACTCAACCTGCCGCGCCTCTTTTCCTTGATGGCGTCTCGCAATCGGTGCAGGACTGAAGCATAATAAGTCGCATTCACTGTGGTGTTCCTCTCTTTCAAGTCGATGAGGAGGATCCCGTGACAATCCCAAAATATTGTTGCCATGATCTTCTTTGTGGATTTTGTCACCTTGGCTTTTCTGGGGTGCTTCTCCTGGTTTGCGCCATTCCAGCGACTCCTTTTTCGAAAGGAGATCATAGTAGAGCACCATAGTCTCATCCCCTGTGACAATTGACTTCAATATTTCTTCTTCGTTCTCTTGACAGAGCTCCAAAAAACTCTTTGGCACAGACGACGCGCTGTTGCTTTTGAACTGACGAGAGAAGTCGTGGCACCCATCTCGCACTGAGCTTTTTCATGTGAAGGCCCTCGCCGATGATGCGAAAAGCGGTTGTTTTGGAAACCCCAGCCTTTCTGAGATTTCCTTCACCTTCAGATGCCTGTCGCTCAGTACTTCCTCCTCGACATGAGACAAATTGTCTTGTGTCACCACTTCCACTGGACGACCATCGCGTGGATCATCTTCAATGGACTCTCGCCCCAGTCGAAACTGCTTAGCCCAGTCTTTTACCGTTGTGTACGACGGAGAGGCTTCCCTGTACACGTTGTCCAGTCGCGTTTTAATTTCGCTAGGCGAAAGTCCCTCTTTTGTCAAGAATTTTATCACAGCGCGCTACTCGATTTTTTCCATTTTAACTGAAGAGTGCACCCTGGCTCTTTGAAATGCCGCTCTCCAACCGACAAAAGCATGGAGAGGGTTGAGGGTGGTGCTCCAGCCCGCCAACAGATGGAGCCACGCGTCCTTAATCGGATTTTCAAAGTCGCGCGCATTTTCTACCTCAGGCCGGAAACTTCTCGTACATCAGACATTGTACAACAATGTTGAACTTCTGCTCATTCGACATCGTTGCAGGGACTGGTAGAAGAAAATAATTGCGTTGCCGTGGTAGTGGAACATATCATGCGATAAGATTTTATGTACTTTCCATCTCAGGTATGTGTAATTTCAACAAATCCGTAATGAATCGTGCGATATAGACCGCTTGTATATGATAATTTGATCTGACTGCTTTCGATGAACGCGATGCCCATTGCAATGATTACAATTACATCTGGTCTAGTGTATTTAAATTCTTCGTTAGCAACCTCATAAACTCCACCATCAATCCCATTGGCCCTTCCGACGTTGATGTGCAGATATTTTTATAAGTATTGTAGATTCGACATATAAATTCTTGCACCTTCAGTTCTGTAGCTTGTACCATATCTCTGAATACGACCATGTCTAGGACGTATTGAAATGCAGCGATAATGGTATCGTTTCGCGGCTCTTCCTTTTCGAAGCAGTTTTTTATCACATCTCCCCATGACTTATGGTAGCGAGTACAAAATCTGTCCTTCTTTTCAATGTAGAGCAATTGTCAAGTGCACGTCTACATTTAATTAAAAGCATATCTATGCTCATTTTATTGATTAAATTTTTATTATCTGGTTTAGAATGCTATAATATCCACCTGTCGTGAGAATTATTGTTTTGACTTTATTTCAAGTATTCACTCGACTGATATTCTATGAGTTGTGAAGTTACTGCCTGAAATAATTATCGTCTTGTATTTGTTTCAATTGTTCACTTGATTGACGTAAGTAAAAATAATCTCTAAGATGGGAATGCCTCATACCCCTGAGTTGCATTTCACATTTGATATTTCTGTGTGGTTTATCTATATAGAACTTTCTGTTGCAAGATATTACAAAAATTGATGTAATTAAATTTGTTTCTCGTTTTTGATTGGGTATTGTTGCTACCATTTAATAATTTGGACTTTCTCTACATGATCAATAACAATATCGCATCTGTACAAACTTAGTCGACTTGTCAACCACTTTGACGAAAGATTTCCGTTTCAAGGAAAGGAAATGAAAAGATAGTGATCCCCACGAATAATATCGGCATATTTGCGCTGCACAGTAAAATATATTGCCCTTGAACTATCTTATCTAACCTCTAGAGCGCCCTGTTTGCAGGACGAAGGAATATAGCCCCAACCGTTTGAGTGATAAAGCATGGGAGTTGATTCGTTATGGTCATAGAGATAGATACATAACGTCTCCCGGCTTTGAGGAGAAGAGTGAAAACCGAGATGAAAACAGTGCATATTTTCTATGTCTTGAATACCTCCATCATGGTTCGTAGTGTTTGTTAGAATGAAAATTGTATATTGTTCGATTTTATGATGGTTCAATGATAGATTATTTTCCTCTGTTGTTGTTTACGTGTCGCCGCTGAGAGTGTTCCTCTGTTCTTCAGCGTTAAGTCTGTGCTACAGTGTTAAATATGTAATATTTCTCCGTTTGATAGATTGAATAGCTATTATTTCTCTATCTGTTGGTTGGTGCGCAGGTTTGGCTGTCTATTAATTGTAGCTATTGATTGTGTTGTTTCTCGTTATTTCCTTACGTCTATGCTGTTCACTTAATAAGAAATTATTTAAATAAAATTAATTAAAAGTTGTGTAATGTTGGAATATGAACCTTAGATCCCCTATTGCGCTCGAAATGTGATGATAGATATTCACGCTATTGCAATGATGGTTCTCACGTATAGGAATATTAGACTTTTGCTAATACATCTTGTAATTTGATTGTAATCATACTGATGAAGAATATCTCCTTGGTAGTGGTATGATTTTATTTCCTGTTGTGTTCTTGTCGTTCGTGTTCCGTGGTCTTCCATACATCTATCGGCACCCGTCTTCAACAAATCAGGACAGATATCATCAGAGCTCGTTTTTGGCTAGGAGCGTGCTATGTGGTGAAGTTCATTTTTAACATATCTATTTTCTGTGTTGGATTCATAAAACAAAGTAAAGTTTGTAGTGTCTCTTAGAATGAAAATTGTATAGTGTTCGATTAGATTATGTCACGAGGATGATTTTATGATACTTAAAATGACAGATTATTCTCCTCTGTTGTTTTAATTAAGAATAACTTCTTTGCAGTGGTATAGATTTTATTTCCTCCTGTGTTCGTCTCGTTCGTGTCCCATGGTCTTCCAGGGTCTCTGCTGTTCATAGTTAATTACATACAACTATCAGAATTTCCCGCTATTGCACTGAGGGTTCTCACGTATAGCAATATTAGACTTTTTATAATAAAACTTGTAATATTGTTTGCAATCATATTGATTAAGAATATTTTCTTTCATTAAATGCGGTGACCGTTTCTCGTTTTGATATGGTATTGTGTAGCTATTATTTCCCTGTATGTTGGAGGATATGTCGGTTGGATTCTATGTTAACGCTATGTGTTGATCGTGTTGATTCGAATTATTTCCTTTCGTCTGCGCTATTCACTTCATGAGAAACTGATTAATTTACTTTGTGTCATGTTGGAATATTAGACTTAGCTTCCATATTGTGCTCGAAATTACTTACATCTATCAGGTTCTCACGTCTCAGACTTTTTATAATAAAACTTGTAATTTTGATTGTAATCGTATTGATTAGGACTATCTTCTTTGATTAAATGTGCTACTGCATTTTAATCCTGATTCACTGAACACTTGTGGGTATGACTACAGTTAATAAAAAAAATATTGTGTTTAATCTGTGATAACTATTCAATGCTATCCCAGTCAACACACATTGTTGGTAGAATGCAGAATTAACTTTGAATATTGCTGAACAATGTAGAACGCAAAATGCGAACATTGATTCCGCGCTGATTTTACGTAGTCAATTCAGCATGTCAAATCTTTTACGTGAATATAACGTAGATTTGTTGCACAAAAATTAACAGTAGATTGTCATACGTGAAAACAGCGTCGATAACTGTAATGAAAAGTCACAGAAAGACAGACGTCGAACATACAACGTTGCTTTTGCGAAAATTTGGCTCATGCCTTTAGCAA
Source organism: Ornithodoros turicata (assembly GCF_037126465.1). Lineage (NCBI taxonomy): Eukaryota > Metazoa > Arthropoda > Arachnida > Ixodida > Argasidae > Ornithodoros > Ornithodoros turicata. The sequence continues at coordinate 160,068,605 of NC_088201.1, read as the reverse complement.
AAAGCAGGCTCAAACAATGAATCTGCCGCGCAGGCCGTTCAAGAGCGCTTTACCAAGGTTGCTTTTGCGTGATTCTGCTACTGTTAACATTGCAAAAGATGGTACAAAGAAAATATTAACATGGTAGTAACTGCATACGTCGGAAACCTACAGCTGATGGAAAACCAGTAAGTGCTCACCCAGTAATCCAGACACGGGTATTTTATAAAATTCAGAGCATCTTGAAAACCCTACCTATAATGAAATTCCATTCATTTCAAAGAAAAATAAAAGTTTGGGCGTTTGAGCCCCCTTTTCTCCGCCATCCGCCTTCATCCCATCTTCTCAACTCTGCCCCCCTGCCGTCTGAGACCCCCACAACACCGTACCACCGCCATGGCAAGGGGATGAAACTCGCGAGTTCACTTGCGGACTAAAGTGAGGCGCTGCGAGCTTTTCGCGTCATCAAACGTCATGAAACGTCAGAATTTTCACGTCGAAGCGCGAGTTCTCAACCGTCACGAGCCCATTGGCTCCTGAGGTCGCTCCCCCGGTATGCGAGCGCTCATTGGTTGGTTTGAAATTATGAACTTTCCTTGGCGCGCTCAAGCCGGTGACACCGCGTAGGCGGTGCCGGTGCAATCAGCAGCAAAGTTTCGAAATATCGTGGGTGCAGCAGGGACTTAAGCAAAGCATCTATGCCTGTACCGCTTTGGATGGTTTTTAGTGTCCTAACATGTTGTCGATACCGACTCTGCAAAGCTCGGTGCCTCATGGATACTTCTGCAAGTCAATTCAGTGATATATAAGAGGAAGGCAGGTCTGCTTCGCATTGCTTGGTGCGACAACGATTCCAGAAGGACGAATACTGTGTTTTTCCGCTACCTACTCGATGACAGGTAAGTCAGTTCCTATTCCATTCTGCCGCTTAGCATAGCATAGCGCCACACCTGTGGCATATACGCAGCAGTTTGACAGGTAGAATTTTTGGTTTTCACGTTTCTTATCTCTATCTTTCTTGTTCAGGTATAAGCACTCAACCCATATCAGCTTCAGAATAGCATCTGCATGGATACAGTAGAATGGATAAGCCACTCAAAGTGGTTGTAGGATCATCTTTCGGCATAGCAGCTCCACAAGTTCCTTTGTGGCGGGTCAACCAGGCGCCTACACAAGCAGCAAAGGGATATGGACATGTTCTCTGTCATGCCGGATCTGTGAATGTGTGTGCCTGCGCGGCCAATATACCGTTGTTCTACTGTGAAATCTTCCAAGTGAGACATCAGCTATCAGTGAATGCAAAGTTGCCGCGGCATATCATTCGAACTTCAGAAACAATGTCCATATCATGTTCGTGTTTTGCACAGCTGCAGCAGATTGCAGTTTGTGATTTGGAAATATCTATCTCGAAAAATAAAGCAGTTTGTGTAACAGAAACACCCAACACCTGCCGCATTTTGTTATTTATTTCACTCGACGCGAACGAAAATCCACAACCACCCAGAACCGCCAAAGCGGGGGAGAGGGTAGAGAACCGATGAGAGAGGGAAAGGGGAAAGCACCCCCAGCGTCACAGGTCACCCAGGGAGACAGAAAAAAGCAAAGCAAAAAAGCTACTCAACCGTCGCCCAACGATTGGCCCAACGCTAGAGGTCACGTGAGTTTTTCCCGACAATAAAAATATACTACACGTTCATCCCCCTGGCCATGGCGCCCGGCCGCGAAATTCCGTAACGTAGGCTAGTTTACGCATGGGAGAATGCGCTGCACCGCTATTGGTTGGCGCTGCGGCAGCCTGAAAACCTGCGGGAGCCAGAAACGGACGCAGCCGCTACCGCGGTCAACATGGCGGCCAGTGTGTGTTTACCATGGTGTTTACTGAGTGCGAACTGAATTATTGCGACGACCAGGTGCAAGGAGCAAATAAAGTGGTAGATGAACTACTACTCGTAGTGCAGTGTTGCAGTGGTGAAAGTTCTGTGGCCAGCCTTGGTTCCGTGTGGCGTTTCGTGTTGTTTGGTGTATGTGTTTTAAGCTCGCATGGAAGTACGATCAGTAGATGCACCCAAGTGTCAGTAAACTCAACGACCGCTCAGCACGCAAGAAATTCTGAAATTCGTTGCGTTTTCTTAATTGTACTTCTCGCTTCTGGCCTCTGTTGACGCAGGTATAAGTAGAGCCACCAGGAACTTGTTGCTGTGATGGGATTCTGAATGAGGGCAAAGTATTCCGTATAGTCAAACATGAAGGGCAACTACTATTTTCATTTCGACTGTGTCCCGTACATTTGGCGAGAGAACTGAAGTAGAATTTAAGTGTGCTGTTATTCTTGCGTCCTCAGTCGACGATGCTTGAAAGGATGTAGTCAATTTGTGCGGTTTCGCGAGCAATATTCCAAGCTTCGCACCCCCTCCAAATAAAGGGGAGTGGTGCGGAAGGTCGTCTGTGTGCATCCAAGAGCCGATATACCGATAATTACCATGCGTATGTCATGTTGATTGAAAGGGGATCTGCCTGTAATAATAAAATTCACAGCTGCCTTTAGTTGTGGTAACCTATGCAGCATGGTTCCCTTGAGCGGTCTGTTCTTGTGTGAGCTTGTGACCTGAAACTGCAAGTTGTAGCACTTGTCCAGTTACCATGGGCCATTTGGTAATTTTGCGAGTGACTGTACAGCAACTGAAACTTACTTTTCTGCATCAGATAATGCAGCTTACTGTAATTTGTACATTTTTTAGCAACTTTTCTCAAAACTGCTAGTTACACATCTTGGAGTCGAATGATTATCTCATACTGCACGGGTACACACCATGTGTGCATTTTCAGATGATTTGGAAGCAAGAACCAGCAGCTCATGCAAACAGAGCTGAATGTTGTGGTTTTGCATTGATAGGTGGCAATGCACAGCAAAGTTTTCACAGGGCAGAAGCTGCAATGAATCTTTAATGTGGCATGCTGTGTTTTCACATAAGTCTGCCTCCTTTGGCATCTGTAATAGTAAGATTCAAGTGCATTTCAATGTTTTGACTGCTGCAGAATGAATGTTTCAAGTTTTGCACAGCTCACCACAATATCCACCACGTCTTATTCGTCACATAACACTCCCTCTGCTGAAAGTACAATAAATATGTATTTGGAAAGAACACAGTGGCCTCTAGGGTGTCTTAGTGTAGCAAATTCTCTGCCGTGGATTGGCATGACAGAAAATTGACAAAGCTGTTGGTGTTATGGCCTCGCATTAGGATGCTTTTGAGGCTTTTTTGAAAGAGCATCACCCACTGCTATTCATTTTGCAAGAATGCTTGCACACGCGCATGGCTTGGCTCTTTCCAACCTATCTGCCATGTCAGCATCAGCAAAGTTGTTGGTGTTACAGCCTCGTGCAGACTTACGTAGGTACTCAAAATAGAGTATACTTTTTTGCTGTATTTTGATACTTTATGCAATACAGAAACTGTTCCTATTCATATTCTCAGTTGAATCCCCATGGGATTAGGTACAAGATAATCCCAGCATTTATTTCCTTAGTCACCAAAGCAATAAACACGCTTCAGAAGTTGAAAAACCCAAGCTGCCATACAGGAGGGGTTACAAAGTTTTGGGTCAGAATATATCACCAAAATGACACAAAGACCTTGGAAATAAACATTGTGCTTAAGTATGGCAGATGAAGTTTATTCCTTTCAGTTGTACGGCCACATCAGCCAGAATAGGCGTTTCACTTGCTGCTAATGCTAAATAAATACTTGGGTATTTAATGCTTTACTCAAATTACTTTCAGTTTTGAGAGTATTTTGTACTCTATTTTAAATGCTTTTTATGCTGCATATTTAGCATCTTATACTTTTGCGCATTATTTTGTACATGTCGGGCCTCGCATTAAGATTCTTTTTCGAAAGAGCATCACCCACTGCTGTTCATTTTGCAAGAATGCTTGCACACATGCTCTGTAGCAGTCCTGGAGCAATGCTTGGAGCTCTTCCTTCGCTTTTTCCAAACCATCTGCAGTGTCAGCATACACAATCTGAAATGGATCATCACATTGTAAATGGCATTTGACGGTAACATAAAAAATTGTATATGGCAAAGCAACTGTACAAGAGAATTGTACGAGAGTCTTTTTTTCTTCCTTTTTTGGAAAAGCATTGCTGTACTTTGTTTACTTTTTCTTTTGCTCCTGTCGCTCTGCTGATCCACTCAAATAGGAGTAGCAACGCATAATGTAAAACCCCCGAGACTAGGGAGCACGAAGGGACAGACGCAACACAAAGTCTCGACTTCGACTTCGTATTGTGTCTGTCCCTTCGTGTTTCCTAGTCTCGGGGGTTTTACAGTATATGCATCATCTTCACCAGCTCGCTTGCTTCCTAGTCATGTTTTCATTGTCAGGAGTAGGAAGTTGGACTTGTGTCTATGAATTTGTTGTTGGAAAAAGAGTGCATACGCAAAAACGCACTACACACCACTCTTGCAGTGTATGCTGCCATATTGGCTCCTGTTCAATTGCAATGGTGGAACGAACAGGCTCTACCACAATTTCGCAGTTTCAGACAAGGGTATCGCAACAGCCTTTTCGAAACTACTGTAGGATGCCTGTTTCTTCGGTCATCATTACCAATGGCAGCCGCAACTGTGAGTTGGCGACAGGCATGCACCACTGCAACTAGAAGCACTGTTGTGGGTCTTAGACTGAGCTGCGGACCTTGACACAATTAGAAAATAGGGTGGCACGAATAGTGATTTTCAAGTTGAAATCAAATACAAATTGAATATGAATATTTTTAAATCGAAATGAACGAATAATCAAGCCATAAAATGGGTCACGCAAGCCCTGACTGTACAGCATTTTTGTCGTTTCCTAAAACATTTATGGTTTTTCTAATTGACAGACCAAAGTGGGATTGAACAGCCATGAGCTTTAATGGTAGACCTTTCCTGATAGAGGTCTTCACATCTGTATCTGAGTAGTGCAGATCGTGAATTTGAAGTTAAAGCGAAACACAAAATTGAGAATGGAGGACTACCAAATAGAGGGTGGTATCTTTACACGAATAACCCAGACAAAATAGAAAGTAGCATGGCAAATGTCAGCATTGGAATTGGGATGCAATTTGGCCAATTTTTAATGGCCCTGGGGAGCTGTTAGCCCTGTCATAAATGTGATTTTTGTGTGCTTCCAGACATCTTAATACAACTTTGACCAGCTTAGCTAGTATAATCGGTGACGCGTAGGAATGAGCCCGAGCTCACTGCTACACACAAACATGGTTGTAGTCACACTTTCTCAACAAATCATCTGAAATGCTAACATCAGCTCCTTCCGCTGTTCTGGGCGGACATTCTTCGTAGATTTTAGCCAGTGCCACTCTGCCTGAGCCACATGGAGGTGGCAAAGTACCTGGCTCACTTCTGGCCAGATGCTATGAAGAGCTGCTTTTTCAGCAACTGTCATGAAGGGTTGAGGCGCCTACAAATAAGTAAAATCACGTTGAAACAACGGAAAAATAAACAAGCTCTTCATGCAGAAACTAAGAAGACAGTGGTGTTACATATTTACTAGTATGATCACCACTAGCTGGCGGAGGTACAAAAGTCTTAAAGGAGGCAATATTACCTTGAATCAATGTACAGAGACGGAGGTCAACAGATGCAGACAGGAGTCCTGTCTCCCTCTAAGTCTTTTCTCCGTCTCCGCACATCCCAAACTTAGGGTAATATTGCCTCCTCCAAGGCTACACTGACTCGCTTGCACTCTATCTTTATGTCCTGGTTCATTCCATGTCCCAGATGTTGCGCTAGACTGTCCCTGACTTCTTTCAAATAAATTGTGGTTGATTGTTCCCATGCAGCCAATGCTCTCCCGCTTGTAAAAAGAAAATTGCTTTGTGGCCGCTTCTTGAAGATTTGCGAAGGGACATGTGACCTACGTATTGAAAAAAAAATTCTAACAAAATAGTTTTCTTTTTTTTTTTTTGCAAATTCTAACCAGATCTCTTCTGAGTGATGACAAAGCGTAACACTTTCGTGCCATATGTACTGAAGGTTGATCGACACTTTGTGATCGGTGGCTGATCGATAGTTTATGCCGTGAGAAAAATAAAATTCAAAACTTCATTGAATTTTTATGGAACTCCGCAGTTTTTTTCAGAGCCACTCAAACTGTTCAGCACTCTTGCCTAGGAGGCACAGAACATGCTAGAAATATTTTGAGGTGCGTTTATTTGGAAAAGTATGTGAGAAAAAAAAAGGAAGTTCAAATATATTGCATTTTGCCTCTTAGTCAGCCATCAAATTGCACAATGAGGTGGTTCTGATAAAATATGAGACAATTGCATTTCATGGTACACACCTTGATTATTTTTTCCACAACGTTTCATAAAAGGACTACTTTTGCAGTGAAAGAATTTTAGAACTTGACCACCGTCACACACATCCGGCGTTACCCCGCAAGGCTGCTTCAGCCCACAACGCATCGTCGCTGTTTCCTCCAAACACACTGGAGCACCATTCCCCGATTTGCGTTCTTCAGAAACAACTTGTAGAAATTAACCTTCAAACTTCAGGTTCTCACGAGAACAGCCTACTTCTGCGGCGCAGTTCAACAGGAGTACTGGTCCTACGGATGCACTTAGGTGACATTGGACACTGGCGAGCCATTGAATGACCATAATCAGTTTAAGCGATGACGGACACGATGCTTACTAACACAGACTCTACGGTGCAAGGCAATAATGTGTGTGAAATAAACAGGGAAAGCACAACAACTTAACTCTTTCAGCTACCACAAAAGAAAAAATAACTGAAGCCTCGAACTGTCGAACTGAAGTAATTGAGGGGTCAGGCCCCGCCAAGCTACAGTGTCGTAGCTTTTTGCCTGTACCCCCTAAACCTTTGGTAAAAATAAAAATTATGATATGACGAGCCAGCTCAGCAGGCTGGTGTCGCCTCCAGTTGAAGTGAGCTAGATATAATAGGTGAAGACCCATCGTTGCTGAAGTATATCCTGGTCTCCAGTGCTCCTTGTGCACTGTGCTGCCGCAGAAGGCCATTCTTGTGAGTACCTCAAGCGTGGGAAGTTAATTTGTACCAAATGTTTTTGCAGGCAACGTAAATCTGTTTGGGTTGCTCCCGTGGGCGTTTGGCAGCATACTTGGGGTGAAGGAGCAAGGCAATGCCGCATGAGTGTGGGGATGGTCAAGTCCCTTTTTTCTTTTTTTTTCTTTCTTTTTTTTTTGCTGCAGATGATGAACCTTTGTACAATGGACATACTTCCAAATGAAATTGATATCATATTTTTATCGGAACCACATCAGTGTGCAATTAACGGATGCGATAAAAAGCAACATTTCACAAATTCATAATTTTTTTCTAATAATCTTCCAAGTCGGTGTACCTCAAACTATTTTTAACACATTCTGTGCTTCCTATTCAACATCGCTAACCATGATATGTAGCATTATTTCATACTAGGTTTAAAAATATGTTAACCACTAAAATAACTTAACATAAACTAAAATAAGCATGGCAGGGGTTACCATCTTGTCTGTATAAACAAGTCTTTTCCTTCAGCTTCTGAATGGCCTCTCTGTCATCGCCATATGCATCCTTTCACCACTGTTCATACCAGTGATACACTGTTCTCTGTGTTGGGTTAGCAGCTGGACTTGCAAGCAGTTCATGGGCATTGTTTTACATCTCCAGCTTAGTTTCATGAAGGAGTATGGCCTCGAACACAGCCATGCCTCCAAGGAAGCAACCTGGTTGTGACAACAAAGATGAACAAATGAACAACAAATAGCATGTCGTATGTTAGCTATGTAACATGAGAGTGCACTGTCTTGCAATAAGATCAACAAATATACCTCATGAGAACCTGAACTCCTTGTTGAGCAAGTTATACACATTTAAGATTGCATATTGCGAATCTAGTCTTGTTCCATGATTTTTCTATCTGAATTTTTGTACTAGTGTCCAGCATAATATGGGCTAAGATGACTATATATGCACCTCAAGACCCCTAATCATCAACCAGCATCATACCTAAACCCCTACCCTATGAGATATTGCTTTCAGGAGGTGGGTAAGCAGTGAACAGATTGAAACAGCAGAACTACCTGAAAGTGCAAAGAACTCACCATTCAGATCTCTTCACCGTGTTAATAATCCGCGAGGTAGATCTACGTTTAGTGCAGTCATCCAGCCATCGTTGGGCGTCGTCCATAATAATTTAGAAAGAAGGACATTCGTAACCTACGTTGAATTTGAAGATGCTTCGTCCTCAACACAAATGATGCGTACTGACACTGCTTCCAATCGGAACATGTCCCAATTATATCTTGTTTTCAACCCTTTTACGTGACAATATTTACAATATTTTCCTGGCAATGTTTGTGGCACAAATCATTAATGTGGAAGAATTAATCGAAGTAAATTAAACTGACCACAAAGTGTCACGAACGGAGTGTGCAGATAGTGCGGTGGGTCCGGATAGCGTTTAGGATTAGCTGGTGTAGCAACAGCTGTTACATGACAATTCACATTATTGCTCTAGGCATTCTAGCATGGCGGGTAGCTTGCAAATGCTTGCCAAGACGACGCAATGCTGATTTGCCGTGATAGTTTGGTCTTGCAAGTATACTGGAGGAACGGAGCTTTTGTGACTTTTCGGTATTCATGAATACTGGAACATTCTATTACTGAAGATTTCTACACTTATTGCACCTCACACAATGCCGTCGCATATATTCTACCCCGCATAATTCGTTTGCAGTGTGAAATGTTTCGCATGTTTCTTGAGAGAGCCTGTCTCACTCCTGCAGGTTGCGTCACTGACCTGTCCATGATGATGGAGTCGTGGTGATGCATGTTCCAACGCTTGAGACTACGTATAGGCGCATAGGTACATATAAGGAAGAAAACTGCCCTGGTACCCCTCATGTACTCTGAATGTGTATTGTACAATTTGTGCTAGTGTGTACCCAACAACTAGTTTATTTGGTGATTATGATTGTGGAGTTTCATCACCAGGGGCGATACTCAAACCCGTTGACTGTGGTGGTGTGGTAAAATATCATAATGAGTCACCTAACAGTGAGTACTGAAGTCCTATGATGCCAAAATAGGTGAGAAATGCTTTGAATGCGGAACTTTGGTGTGCTGTATGTGGCCATGGACCACGAAATATTGACAATGTGATGGGGGCGAGAGTTCGGCTGATTAAGAGATCCTGAAAGGGTGGTTCGGGAAGGTTTCTGGTGTGAGCACTGAAGAAGTATGTGCTAGTGTGGACCTAGTGTGCGAAGAGTAGCGACACACCATTCAGTAGTCTTGCTTGGACGATACAGGAAAATGCAGGTTTCGCTCCAGCAAAGGAGTTTAGCTAGTTTTTTTTTTTTCAACAACACAGAGGAACATTCGTGGTCCGAAAGGGAGAAGGGTGTATACCACGGTAATGTGGGGAGTCTGAGCAGATGACGGACGGACAATCGGATCAGGCGCATTCTCTGGGTTTGGTATCTTTCGACTTATCCCCTTATTGCATAAAGAGGTTCAATTATTCATGTTTGGTAAGATGAACGAGGTTTCAAGCTTAAATAGGAAAAACGTGTGTGGGAGGAAGAGTGTAATGTTGCTTTCATAATAATACTCCAAAACTTTCAGAAGAGGTTAATTGAGTAACAAGTTATTTTGCCATATAATCACCAATAATTTAAAAATAATAATATAAAATAAAGTGCTCATGACTTCCAAGCACCAGAACTAAATTAAAATGCCTGTATTAAGTGCCAGCAGAGTCTGTTACTGTAGACTGAGACTTGCCAATCAAAGGCACACACGGCACACTGAGTCTTGCCAATTTCTACAGGCACATGTGTCAAGGAAGTAGAAATATAAATTTAACTTCTAGCAAATCCAGTGGACTACAAATTAGTCCATAGGGTGTGACCGCTTTGGTGTTAGGCATTAACCATGAGCATTAACGTTACCAGGGTTTTTTCCAAGTGGAGCAAGAGTGCAACCCCTCGAACACCCCTTTTTCTGGAGACGGACATTGGGTTCCTATCATGGCATCTGAGAATAAACATTACAACCTATGACTAAAGAGTGCACCATTTTTACAAGCGATCTTGGAGTTCCATGTTCATGGCCCCCCTTTCGGTACGCCCATGACCATGGGGTACCACTTCCTTCCCGAGTGGATTGCAGTTTGCTGACGTGATGGTAGCCAGAAAATATTTCAGGAGGGCAGTTTCTATGGGGACTTTACATGGGGGAGGAGGATCCCCCTTCATTTTCCTCTCCCAAATGCACTACCATGGTTATGATTAGTTGGGGTCGACCCCTAAACCATCCCCTGGACGACAGTATAGGTGCGTGCCACAGCAACAACCATTTGTCATAGTATATATGCACTTAGAGAGAGCACTGTGTTACAGAGCTGGAAGAACGGTAAGTGGATCTATATGGGAAATATGTCCACGACTTTAAGACGTAACGTAAGAGCATGCACTGGTAGAATGATTGCAGAAGGATATGTTTGAATAGTCATTTGTGTCACGCATTTGTACATGTGATCTTATTTGACACTGCCTTTGTCTTCTTCAAAGTAAAAAAGACCACTGCATGACACTGTTGTATCCTTTGTGAATCCAAGCTCTTGCAGATGCTCATTAAGCGGCAAGATCCTCTCAGACACAAGAATAACAGAACGCTTAAATTATCTCAGCAAATGTATGAAACACAGCTGAAATGTGGTTGCACAACGTGCGGTAATAACGGTAGCCACAAGCGAGAAGCGCAGTTATGAAAACAAAACGAATTTGAGGCTTCTACTGCGTGCGTCTTGAGTGGCCGTCGAGTTTATGTAGACTTAGGTGCAGCCAAGCAATACTGAATTCTTCCACCGTACTTGTGTAACGGCTTATGTCAAACACACACACACACACGCCAAACAACACGGAACGCCGCACGGAACGAGGGCTGACCACAAAACTTCCACAATTGCAACACTGTACTAGGAGATCACACTTTTCACTATTCATCTCTCGCTTTCTTTGCTCCTTGCACCTTCCCTTCTCAATACTTCAGTTCCTATTGCAGTGTGTAAACAAGTACTCGCAGCCATGCTGGCGGCGATGGCAACTCTCCATCCGTTTCTGGCCGCCGCAGGTTTTCATGCTGCCGCGGTGCCAACCAATAGGGGTGCGCACATTCTCCTATGCGTAAACTAGCCTACGTTACGGAATTTCGCCGCCCGGCCAGCCGGTCACAGGAGAAATCTGCGCAGAAGGCGTGTTTTTTCGTCAGGCGCAGAAGAGAGAATAACGTGACGCCCTAGCCCGTTGCGCCGTTACAGCGGTTAATTTCAAACTGTTCGAAACGCCGCTGGAGGATGGAGCTGGCGAACATGACGGGCGTCTCAATGTCTTGGAGGGGTGCGGTAATTTCCAGCGCGAACAGCTCAAGCACAGGTTGAGTGAGTATCCCTTGTAGGTAACGGATGCACCACATGCGGCCACAGTCTATACAGGTAAACGGCCGTGGTGTCTTTGTTTATTAGCGTTCGTTTGAGACTCTATTGTTCTTCCAGTCGATTCAGCCCACCGAGTTCATGAAAATGAAAACGATCCTGGATATGCTTGTAGGCACATTAGCGTGCGTGTGCTACTTTTAATTTGTGGTCGATTCACTGTAGTTTTCATCTTACATGTTGGTTTAGGACTCGGAAAGTGTCTCTTTGAGCGGGCTTGGAATCATTTACCGTCTAATGCGCTACAGGTAAGAATGCTGCGTAAATCGTAAAATTATCTAACGTTGAAATGTCTGTATCATGTCTGTGTCGTTTTTCTCAGTGCGCTTTGACGGCGGAACTTCTACTTGGCCGGTGGCGATATTGTGATCGTGATCTATATAAACGGACGCTGTGTGATTTGGAAACATAAATTACCACAAAGTGGTCTTGACGCAGGCATGAGCAGCTCATCAGTTGGCACTTCACGATTTTTTACAGATGCAACATCCAAGTGCCTACGTGTACAGAAAAGCAGAGGTCCCAGCACAACCACAAGCCAATAGTGCAGAAGATAAACACGAGGGCTATAGCAAATTCAAGTCAACGCCTATGCCATATGTGCTTTGGGTAATAGAGTAATTCTATTCCCCACTTTCCTGCGAAATTACTTTTATACCAGACTTGGGATGTCTAAATGGACATTCAAAGTGTTAAGGGGATATACTAAAATAAATGTAAAATTACGTACACTGAACATGTAATTTTTCTCGCCATAGCAGCGTTGGAAAAACGTTGTAAAGCGCTGTTTATTTTATGCTCTCATGTCGTACAGTCTGCTACGTTGTATTCACATATAAACTACATTTCATATACGTTAAATTTACGTTGATCGGCACTTGTTAAGTTAACGTGTTTTCGAGCGGACATTTGACATCATGATTTCACGTTCGCTTTCATCGTCGATTCAACATTCATTTTGTTGATATCCAACGTTCTTTCTACGTCGAATTTACAATAGTGTGTTGACCGGGGGGTGGAAAAGAAGGCAAAGGGATTTTCTACAGTTTTTTTTAAATAGTACCATATTGAAAACGTATCGCAAATTGCGCCCAACCTTACTCGGCTGGGCAGAAGTGAGTAGAGCGATGTATGCGTGAAGGCAGCACCGGTGATGCCTCAGGTGAGGATTATTGCGTTGAACTAATATCTTTTTATTCCACAAAATCAGGCTGTGCCTTCCATTATTTTGTTTAATTTCATCCATTACATTCGCCTTTCAAGTGAAAAAATGTTCCTTTACAACTGTTCCTGTGCTGACTTCAGATATGAGCAACCAATGTGAACTGCTCTTTCTTAACATCTGATCCATGACCACCGTTATCTCGCCCCATAGCCAACAACCGAGACCAGGGCAGCTCGAGTTCGGAGCTTTTCATTGCAACCATTTCCAACGTTTTTTCTACGTCGAATTTACAATAGTGTGTTGACTGGGATTGTATCGTACCTGTAATAAGTATAGGAAGGGAGTTGCCTTTCCTACATCTCTACCGGTTTGCTGGATTTCTACCCATCTACTGTAATAAGTATATTCTTTGTTACATGTATTGTATTCTGTTTCTTCTGCTTCAGGTTTTATGGCTGGGTTTTTCTCCTCCACACAGAGTCACAGCATAATTCCTTGCACAATTGACTTTAATAAATATATTTTCACTTGTACTTTTGTGTATGGCTATCCTTTGCATGTCTATACTTGCATGTTAAGCGCCCACTACACACGTGTTGTATCGAAAAAAAAAAATTCTGAGGGGAGTCAGCACAGGTGAAAAAATGACGAAAGAAGTCGGCCCATGCTGAAAAATACGTTACGATAAGCGCACGCGCAGCCCTCCCCCGGCCGGTAAGCGCACGGAAAACCCTCCGCACACGCCGCGCGCGGGAAAAAATACGCGCAGGACTCAGGGCAGGGCCCAGTGGTCCAGGTTGCTAAGTCATCTCCCCTAGAGTTCGGCCAGAATACATACTACTCCGAAATTCTCTAATTAAATAGTTCATTAATGAATTTCAGGTAATTAGTCACCTTGTAGTTAGATACTCCCTTCCAGAGGATGTTCGCCTGGCCGTAGAACCAACTGCAAAAACAACATCGATGTTGCTCTCATATCAATTTTAATGAAAAAAAAATGTAAAGACTAAAGAACACTCTATACAGGGTGTCCCACCGAAAAAGGGCCAGGGGCTAAAGAAAAAGCTGAGTGCTCTACACAAATGGAACCTACTGTACGTGCTTGGCAGTTGTGTGGTCTATCCAAAAATATTTTTTCCATCGCCCCTTGTCAATTAATTAACGGTAATTAATTTTCTAACTTTTTAATTATCGGTTTTAGCTCTCAGATGTCAATGAGGAAGTTGTAGTACATGTCGAAAAAGACAAAACTGAAGTGGTTCGAGGTCGCTATGGCTTGTGGTTTCGTTCTTTCCCAGGTCTAAAAGTTGGTTTCAGATGCCGGGCGGACCGCAAATCGCTGCCCACAATCCGGCACCCGCGCGCGACGATTGCAGTGCACTCTGATAGGTGTGCCGTGAAACAGGTGAAATATCTTCCTATTGTGTGACGTGGCCCAAGGATGGTCTCCAAGCGCTAATCTCAAGGTCAATGTACGCCGCAGGGCGCTGGAATCATCGCGCGCAGGTGCCGGATTGTGGGCAGCGATCTGCGGTCAGCCGGCATCTGAAACCAACTTTTCAACCCGGGAAAAAACGAAACCACAAGCCATAGCGACCTCGAACCACTACAGTTGTGTCTTTTTCGACATGTACTACAACTTCCTCATTGACATCTGAGAGCTAAAACCGATAATTAAAAAGTTAGAAAATTAATTACCGCTAATTAATTGACAAGGGGCGATGAAAAAATATTTTTGAATAGACCACACAACTGCCAAGCACGTACAGTTGGTTCCATTTGTGTAGAGCACTCCGTTTTTCCTTTAGCCCCTGGCCCTTTTTCGGTGGGACACCCTGTATAATACAATACCTTTTTTTCATGTGATAACACCGCAAAGCGCTCGATTATAAAAAAGGAATGACACGTATTTTTTTTAATTCCGTGTTAGCACCGCGAAGCAACTGTGGCTATGAGCGGCGTATAGACGTGGACAGATGAAGAGAGGACAGCAGGAAGGAGTGGGAGACAGGGGGGTTAGTATGCGAAGTCGGCCCAGGACGCATACCAATCCCCCTGTCCCCAACTCCTTCCTGCTGTCCTCTCTCTGTCTGTCCACATCTGTACGCCGCTCATAGCCACAGTTGCTTCGCGGCGCTAACACGCAATAAAAAAAAACACGTATTGCTTGAAAGTGTAAAATAAGTCACAACGTTATAGCATATAGCCAGCAATGGCACGGAAGTGTAACCGATGAATATCACAGTGACAAAAACGTCCGACAAGGTCACACGGTCGTAGCACGTGAAAAGAGCATGGTGCATCTTATCTCTCGCGGAAAATACTTTTGCGACTAGCTGTTGCCGGGTTGAAGGGGATAGATAAAATGCAGAAGGGGCGAGGAGACAATATGTGCCTTTATATAGAGTTACCTGGTGATAATTCATTCTCAGTGCTGGGTGACTGGTAGTGAGAGAGGTCTGAGGTGAGTTCAGTCATTTTATATTTCGTTGAGCTGTTTTTTTCTTCGCTGCATCAGCGTTGCAAAGACTGGGCCGAATAGTATCTTACCGCGAGAGCATTACCCTTCACGTTACTGTTTCCGAAGCTGTGGAAGTGAACCAACAAGTGTACTTCGCTTAAAGTTACGCGACTATAAAAGTATTTAAGTTCGGGAGAACCTAGTATTTTTTGCCGACGACCAAACTATGGTGAAATTCCCGAGTTCCTAAACTTTCCACGAATAAGAAATATAATAAAACAAACAGTAAGAATTTGAAACGAATGAGTCGCACGAAGTCGAACAGACACCCAGAGTCCTATTTATAGGTAGCACTAATACACACACTGTGCACTTTGATAACCTTTACACTATTATAGGCACCCATTTCCACCATTTTTTTTCTTCAAAGTTTACTAACACATCGCGGAAAAATGACGTCCACGAAATTCTTGAAAAGTGACTGTGTTCACAGTAATTATGGTTAGCCGCCGTTTCAGTCTGTGGATGGAATGCGAAAAGTGTGCGATCGAATGCATACCGATGTTATGAGGCTAAAACTATGTATATATATATTTTTTTTTTCAGTCTCATTCCCAAGAAGACAAGTAGAAGCCATAACGCCGTGTGATACTCCTCTCTTTCCTCCTCTCAAGAGCATGGGCAAACACAGGTAGGCTCTTAAACGGATATGTTTGATGCCATCGACTGATTTTAGACTGAATATATATGAATATATATACATTTTCGAAACTTCATCCATAGTTTTTTTTTTTTAGATTTAGAAGTAACTGGCGTGCACACATCCGGTGCCGTACAATACGTGCATCACGTAATGATCTATATACGTGCAGGTGTCACAACGCCTTTATCTATTGTCTACATAGAAAAGCATTGACAATATTAGAGAGTTTTAACAAAACAGTTTCGTCTGTACTTTAGTAACGCTCCCGAGCGGACGGATAGGGATAACTTTAGCCGTGCTTCTGCACGTTCTGCGATTTCATTGGTGTCCGATCTCTGAATATGGATTTCGAGATATGCGCGCGATAATGCACGGTATCGTCTGCTACTGAATGAAGCTGTATGAGAAGTAATATTTTAAATTTCTAAAGGATATGCGATATATTTTATTTATTTAATATTTGAAGGAGTAAATTAGGAAGTGGACACGTCAGGGAAAAGTGAACATATAGCAGCTTTTAAACTTCATACAGCAGGAAATCTCACAAACAAAAGGCAGAAAACAAAAGCAAAATCATGTCTGATCCCTTCACTTGACCGACGAAGAAAATGGCCTTGTGCCAGCATTGTCCTCGGCGAGATAGTATGGGTGCGGATGTCTGGATCAGACAACCAGATTGACCAAGGTTAGGTTAGGGGTATCAGGCACATTTCGAGGGGCAGACGCAAAGTTAACACCCTGTCACCAAACAGGTGATCTCTGCTGCGTCGCAGATCCGTAGCTCTATCTCTAGCCTACAAGGTCTCTTCCGCTGCCAACAGTTGTGATTCTGAAATTTCAAGGAGAAAATGTTTTCTTTTGCTCTTTAAAAACCCAGTAAAAGTACCAGTTCAAAAATCAAACCCATGTCCGATACATCAGCGCGCAAGATGTAGTTAGTGCGCCAAAGTCGGCGACGAAGAAAATACGAACTTAGACCCAGTGTAGAACAGAATGTACACCGAACGTTACGAGTGGGTTATCAACAAAATGTCGTGTCCTCCGCTGGCAAAAGTGTGCTAAAAGCAGCCTATAAGAGTTCAGGAACAAGCTCAGTGCAAATTTATACAATGTCAGCTCACTGAAACACAAATACAAAACGACTTACTCGCGTCTCATAAACCGCGCTAGTCTAAATCACAGCTGTTTCAGAATGACCGTTATCCAGAGTCCCGTAAAACTTATCTAGATAGAACCACAAATACATCTACAATGCACATTTTCCCCATTGGCGTCGTATCCTAGGGGCTTCCAAGCGGAACCAACCTCGGCGCACGTAAAAACAAACCAACGTGGGCAGCAAAAGGACCAAGACCGGTCTTGGAGTGGAGTCGCCGAGCTAGCGCGATGTTCCCACTGGTACCCACTGCTATGCCCTTGGTCCCAGTCCTGGTCCCCACAGGTCCACTGGCTCTAGGGGCGAGCGGAGAGGGGAATACAGGAACCCTACCCGTCCCTATCCAGCGCCATGTATTGAACACGAAGATCACTTTTTATCCGGCGCAACCATTGTCATCAGCGCCGGAGCTCACGCGCATAAGCGGGCGTGAAAAAGAACAATTTGTTGCACACGCGGCTTTGCTTCTAGTGTTCTCAGAATGGGAAGGAATAGCAAACACAACGAGTGTGCAATTTGTAGCACACGGAGTCCCACGAAGTGTGACTACAAAAAGGACTATGAAGTATAAGCTAGTCTCAAAAACATATTTTTGGTATGAATGCAGCTGCAGCTAACAGCCTTGGTAGAGAAAGGTATGCTTGATGAACAACACACACACACACACACACACAAAGAAAGCATCACTAGAACTAGCTCACCTTGAGCGCTTACTTTTTGTGGCAATTAGAAATACTCCCAGTAAACCATTCATATCCATAGGACACCCCTACAAGGTCGCAAACGCCCTGAATATCCGGTCAACCATGCGATATCTATGGGATGTCCGAGAACGACATTCGCGTTTCGATTTATCCAGTAAATAACAGATGTCCTAGGTACGTTTGCAGGATATCGCGCTTTGGATATTTGAATGGAGGAAGGGCCTGGAGATCCCTGGGATACCCATGAAAGATCCAGTACACGAGATTTTGGGCACTGGTTGAACATCACAGGAACGTCGCCAGGACGTCGCCTGAAGATATGCGAATAAATGTGAAGTTTATGACATTGTTCCGACAGCCACATTTTTGTTGTGCTGAGAGCAAGCAAAAACTTCTGTAAACGTTAACTAGATGTAGGGGAACAAGTAAAATCGTTATATATTTCTATCGTTCGCGTGCTGCTAGCCGTGAAAGTATTTATGTATATGCGTAACGCTCGTCAAGCAACAGTGGAATTCGATCACTTTTATAGCTCCACTCAACAGCTAATCACATTATAGACAATAGCTTGTATCACGGCCCAATATACGTAACGAACGTGCCTCAACAGCCTGTATTTCAGTATATGCACTGACCATTTTGTCAACCGAGACCATTGTGATCATTGAAATCCGCGTACGCGGTGGGGGTGGGGGGGGGGGCAAAAAGGGAGCCTGCTCTTCTTTTTAGGGTCAAAGCACATGCAGTAACATGGTCAGCCTTGGTGGACCGTGCATCAGAGTGTGGCTGAACGCTGGCGGGCCACACTACATTTCCTGAATTTTTGCCCTGTTGTTGATGTTCGAGGCATTTATTTCAGCACACACACACACACACACATGATAAGAATTAACGTGGTACATAATACATATGTAAATACGTATATATCAGAGTGGTGGTGTTGTCATCTCAGATATGTATAAACTAAAAGTAAGTAAGCGCAAGTTTGGACCTGCTTGCATGATGTCCCACATACATCCACATATCCTAAAAAGACGTTCCCGGGATATTCATAGGATCTACGAATGACTAAGAAGTGCTAGTCCACAGTACGTCTTGTGGATGTAAATGGGCTCTGTGGCAAAGTCCGTGGGATATCCCAACGTTCCAAGTGGGATATCCTGTAGACGTTTTCTGGATATATATGGTTTGCTGGGCTAGAGATGGGACGAGTCCATCCAGAATTTTCCAAATCCGAATCCAAAGAAGGTTCTGGAAATCCACGAATCTCATGAATCATGAATGTTTCGAATCCTTTTTTCAAAAAGAGTGAAAGAGCCAGGTGAAGAAACACTTCTACTGAAAAGTGTTTTGAAGTAGAGTTTGGTATCTTGGTTTAATGAAAATCATGTTAAATATTAGTTGACTTTCAGGGTAAAACATACTCATATATTTCTTTATAATGTAATTCATTTAACTTGTTCTTCGTCGACTACAGTAAATACATAAACTCTCGAATCTGAATTCTTTCCAGAAAACTACGAAACAATCCATAGCAAAACCATGTTACTTTTCAACTTGTAATGTAAGATTCGTGCCTGAATTCTTTCACTACAGAGCATTGTAAAGAAACAAACAAGAAAACACAGCTGAAAGTTTTAAATTAATGCATATTGTTATTTTTTCAAAAAACACCAGCAATCTCACCCGCTCGGGGTCTAGCCCACAGCTTTTTTTATCAGCTATAACACCTGATGTGCTCAAGAGTCATTCTAACATTACTGTCGGTGGCGGTGCGATCAGGAACTTTTTAGGCCAATCAGGCTTTCGGGGGACTCCGGAGGCGCCAATTTTCAAAAGAAACAAACAAACGTGGTTGGTGGATTCGAAAGATTCGCTTCGCCTTTTTCAGCACTGGGATTCAGATCCCCAAATCTCGAATCCTTGCCTAGGATTCGAGGATTCGCGTATTCGGTTGCCCCGTCTCTAATAAATATGATGACAGCTAAAATTTGGAAACCCCATTTTTTTTTTCATACCACATGAGTTCACTTAAAAGATAACAGAAGAATCCTAGATGAAATGTTGTTGCAATGTGGCACACAGACGGGACGAAGGGCGGTTAAAACAAGGAGACAAACGTATCTGCAACCGCGTTTTAACCTCCTTTTGTCCCGTCTGAGTGCTGCATTCTAGCGACATGAACTATCACCAACTCCTACTCTTCCTCCCTTTGATCCTAGATGAAATCCCAGATAAGAAGGTTATCCCAGAGGGATAACATCAGATGACACTTGGCGGATTGTCCACATTGTGCCTGAAGGACGTTCCGAGGACATTCAGGACATTCTGGGAAGATAAGGACATGATAACACTTTGAGGGAATCCTGAGGACTCTATGAGTCCTTAGGGAGATGAGTGTTACGCAAATCTCGTGACAGTCTGTCATCAAGTTGGTCCGGGGCGTAGATCATCCTGAGGGCAGGCATAACATCTAAACATATATCAAGAGAAAGGGAGATATGGAAATATAACCGTACATGTAAGTATTGACTGTTACAGGAGACGGAGCGCACTTGACCATCACGATTCACGTGGATACCGTTGTGAATGGCGTCGTAGCTTCCGTTGCTTCAATCATCATTCTTGGCTTCCTGCTCCTTTGCTACAGCAGCAAGAGAACAGTGGTATGTAACAGCCACTGTAACAATGCGGCGTTAATCAATGATTTTAGCTCGCCCCCTCTCTCTCGCAAAATTACTTGGTCCCTGGACACATCCAGCCCACCAGCGCCATGCCCTGAAAGATGTCTTCATCTTTCTGGATACCATAAAACTTCGATCCTCATTGTGAAGGGGCTCGTTATTTCATTCCCCGCATCACCACCAGCAATGGGGTAGAGTATGGCCCCTGACGATCAAACTCCCCATTCATCATCTCGTAATAAAGTTGTTGTTGTTTAGCTAATTAATTACGAGCAAGTTCACATATAAGAAGGTTAGTACGGAATGTTTTAGCAGATTTGAGTACATTTACACGCGATTGTTCTGACATATTCAGGGAGCATCGTTAAAGAACTCACAATTGCCTGCACAATACTTCACTTGATCAACTATATGGAATATTAGGCAAGGTCACTTGTGCATATCACAGTTCGCATGCAGTGGTTTCTAGCCAATGTTAAAATATATGTTCACTGTCATTACACAGCTGGAACGGTAAAATTTAATATGTACGGAACTTCGATAGCAGTTCAAGTGCCATAAGGAGGTGAACTAGCATTGTGAAAAACTATACTTTTACAAATGAACTTCACTGCATGGCACGCTCCTAGCCAACCATCGTCTCAAATGATACCATTATGTGCCCTGATTTGTGGAAAACTAGAGGCGTACGTCTTTTTTGTGACCCTTATGCTGTGCATAATTGTCACAGACAACGCGTACGCGTCGCGTTTTCAACAAATCAGGGCAGAAAACTATATCATCGGAGATGATGTTTGGCTTGGAAAGCTCTATGCGGTGAAGTTCATTTGTAAGAGCGTAGCATTGTGAAAACATGCGAAAATCTTAAGACAAGTACTTGAGCAAGCAAACAAATATTGATGATCAGTACCTTTACAGCAGCCCTTTTACCCAAACAGTAAGATAGCTGGGTTGCCCTGATGGACTTTCGCCGGTTCGCCCTTCGCAGTACTGAGTCACCTACCAGTGTAGTTCGAATAACCCGAAACCTGGTTTGGACAAAAAAACCATTTCGATCAAAAACAGCATAACAATTTAAATGCAGTAATAATTCGAAGAAAGCAAAAGCGATTTCGGGTGTACAAACTTCTCGTTCGTTTTATTCCAGGTAGGTAGCACCAAGGCGTCACTGAGTAAAACTGATGAGCCTCCAACTCTCCAATAATGAGCCCAACGTCCACGAGGAGAATGAATGGGAAGACATGCTAAGAGAAATGCACAAGGCGATAGACGAAAGGAGTCATATTCAAGTACAACAATGTCTTCGAATGCTACGACACCTCAGATTGTGGCTACACCCAGACACCGGCGAGTCAGCCATGCACAGAGCAATCAAGAGCAACTCTTTCTATATATATGGATTGCTTCTGTCGCACGAGTGTGATTTCAGAAGTAAGAAAGAATGGAAATGCTTGAAAAGTCTAAACAGGATTCAACGGTCGGAACTTCAAAGACAACGACTATTCGTGACGAAATACGACGACTCTTATGTAAATCACCTGAAAGCTCGAACGGAAAGTCAAATGAACTCTCAAGGCTTCGGAAAGTATGTTGACAAAATGTTCAAAGCACTGGACAACATTGAGTTAGTTCGACCTATTCTGCAAGTAGCTGCCACTGCACATCATCTGAGAATCCGATTCGACTTCGACAGAGGTGACGTCCAACCCATGGTGGGATGCCGTAATAGCGGCAACCTTGGAATAACAGATACTGCAAAAGATGAAGTTTTTATCGCAGCCAATCCGAAAGTATCATTCGACGCAGATCGCGACGCAGAAGTCCTGGGAACATTAGCGCACGAGCTGTGCCACTTTGCTCTTCATCTGGTGTTCAGGAACGGGGGTATACCCTACTGTTGCACTGATCTAGAGAGAAAACGTAGATACGATGACATCATTCAAGGCGTTAGGATGAAACAAGGAGGATTAGACAAAATAGTCAAGCTGGCACTTGATTATGCCACGGAGGAGGAACTGGTAGTCCGGGTGCCCCACATACTTGCTCTGCGAGGCAGTCCTGGAAAAGGCGACGCCATACTGTGGGGTCAGACACCGGAGCTCCTCGAATTCTACAATGAACTTGTTACATCAGATATGGCAAACTACATCAAGAATGCATGCCCCAGCAAAGACACAGAAAACATTAAGATAGAACACGTGAGGCTTCAAAAAGCAGATAATACGGAGAAGCTCAATGTAACCTTCACGGAACCCATGAAGCACCAGGACCTAAAGGATGTTCCCCTCCTCATTCTTACAGGTCCAGAGCTGTTGTTGCTTGAGATCCTTGTCCACGATGCGCTCAAGTCTACGGGACAGCCGTACTTATTTTTCGAAGCATCCCAGTGGGACGACACGCTGGCAGATGTCTTAACTCAAAACAAATGTAACTTCATTCTTCTAACCTGCAACGATAGCAGAGAACTACGCAACATATTTGAGCTTCTCAGTGTAGTTTCACAAGTGGTTGGCACAAGAGTAATCCTGCTTGTACCTCGTGGACACAAGGATTACTTTCTGGCAGAGGAACAACAGGATGCTTTTTTTGCAAACAGCTCACTCTCTCGAGTACATATGAATCGTTCCTTCGCTTATATAGACAAGGCCTGCTTCGAGAAGATTGCAGAGAAGCGTAAGGTTCTCAGTAAGTCACACATACTATTTCAGGGCGCCGACTATCGGCCACTAATTCATGAAGTGATGAGATTGGACAACTTTGTAAACTTTATCGACGCCACTGCATTCCTAAAGTTATGCCAGTCCAAGTACATCGAAGTAGGGCCACAACTTGGCAAAGTGCCACAAGACGTGAACGATTACTACGTCAGGCGACGCTTGACCTTCGGAGTACGTGGTGAAGATTACGGCGAAGGGTACCTCTGGAAGACACAGGAGAAAGTTGTGGGTGTCTGTGGCCTCCCCGGAACGGGCAAGAGCGCCTTGGCGTCGAGGCTTTCAATAAAGATGAAAAGCATTGATGTGAAGAATTGGGTATTGCATGTCTACCTTCCACGGAGAATTGGACTTGTCAATTTAGCAAATGGCGTCAGAGACTTCCAACAATTGGCCCATCTGTGCAACGTAGAAACTATAGGACCGGAGTTTAAATTGTTTGAGCATTGTGTGCAAAATGACAATCCGGTCAAGATTGTGATCATTTTTGATGCTTTTGACGATCAAAAAAGAATGCCGCGAGTACATTCTTGCACTTGTAAAGCTCCTGAAGAAAACCAATGTTTCAAAAATATGTATCATGAGCCGCACAGTGTTCAAGACAACGATAGGAGATGCTATCGAAGCCGAGCCTGTGGAAATGGTTCCGTTTACAAAAGAGGAACTCGTCGAATTCTTTAGAAAATACTGGCGGGCACACGGACTGTGTTCTGAATCTGATGATGAGTTAGAATTAACAGCCAGGAAGACAGCGAATGCCTACACTTTATCCATGTGGAATGGCTGGACTGCCTGGGAAAATCCCCTCCCCATTCGCATGATTGCCGAATTGGAACACCGTTCACTTTTCTGCAGAGAACCAGTGCAAAGCATAGAGCCTACCCGGGAAATCCGAAGCATGTTTGAAATCTACAAGACGCTATGGCCAATTTCCCATGGCCAATTTCTAGCTATGGCCAATTTCCCACTTTGGCTTGGCTCAAAGAAGCTAGAACCAGTACGCTCTCACCGCTTCCTTGGCGTGGTAATCGACTCGGACTTGCGCTGGGCTCGGCACATTAAACACCTTGAAACTAAAGTGCAGCGATGGCTCCCCGCAATCCAACATCTTTCTGGCCCAGGATGGGGCTGTGATCAGCGTTCCCTGCTCGCGGTTCACGCGGCATTGGTGAGGGCAACTGTGCTTTACAGCCTTCCTATTCTGCACAGGATATCAACAACTTCATTAAATACGCTTCGGTCCCTGTTTGCTCGAAGCCTTCGTCGATGCCTCGGAGTTCCACGAATGGCTGAAACACGACAAGTACTGGCTGAAGCTGGTGAGCTCCCGCTTGAAGTTCTCCGTGAACGGGAAACGGCTCGGCACTACCTCCGTTTGCGTGCTCACATTCCCCGCCACCCGCTACTCAGGAAAATTCGATACCGCCCTGGAAGCGACTTCTATCGAGTAGCGCAGAGGACACGCAGGACTCTCACTGGCTTCATAACTAAGGACACTATACCGCCGGAAGCCCCCTGGTCTCTCCCGGTACCGCCCACGTTTGTACGCCTCCCAAACCTTCTGCAACGAAGAGATCAGGTCCCCCCTCAAGTCCTCCGAGCTCATTTTCATGCTCTGGTAGACGAGAAGTTTTCTACGTTTACGGCAGCATATACTGATGGCGCATCCCGAAACAACAAGTCCGCCTCAGCCTTCGTCATTCCATCCGAAGGCGTCGTGCACGGAAGACGCTTTTCACATCCAACCTCCTCCACAGCTGCGGAACTCTATGCCATCCTTTTCTTTCTACAACACATCGCTGATTTTCCACCCCGGGAATGGGCAGTCTTTACAGACTCCAAATCTGCACTTCAAGCAATTGAAACTTCCGGCATACGAGGCCCATCCGCACCCCTAGTCACCGACGTGTTAATGGCTTACCACACTATCTACGCCGCAGGCCACAGGCTCGTTCTCCAGTGGGTTCCAGCCCATTGTGGTGTCGTGGGGAACGAGCAGGCCGACAGCGCCGCAGAAGCAGCACTCTCGTCTCGGAACCGGACCCGTATTGTTCTGCTCAGAGGAGACCGCCGTTCAATTCTGCGACGTCTAGTGACACCCCTGGCTTCCCGCCAACGGACAACCGACATTCTTCCCCCCTCTATGTTGAACAGAGTTGATCCCATGCTCGCTTTCCGCATGCCACGAAACACATCTCGTCAGGATGCTGCATTAATCCACCGCATGCGCCTCGATGTGGCCTTTACAGCTCAGTGGCGTTACCGCTTGAGACAAATTGATTCTCCCACCTGTTGCCACTGTGGTGCTCTTGAGGATCTGGAGCACATTCTTCTTCATTACCCTCACTACGAACCTTCCCGAATCACACTCTCCGAGTCTCTTCGTCAGCTGGACTCTCGCCCTTTCTCCCTACCGAAATTGCTTGGTCCCTGGCCCAATCCAGCCCAGCAACGCTCTGCGCTCAAAGCTCTTCTGACATTTCTGGACACCATCGGACTTCGATCGTTATTGTAAAGGGGCTCGTTATTTTATTCCCCCCATTCCACCAAGCACTGGGGTAGAGTATCGCCTGTTGCGATGAAACTCCCCACTCTCCTAGGCCGAAAATAAAGTTGTTGTTGTTGTTACAAGACGTTCGCTGATTACAAGTACAATGTGTACACAAAAGAAAAGCTTCTGATGGAGTCAGACCCTCCGACTCTAGCTGCTGAATATGAGAGGAGAAAGAGGAAAAAAGAGTTTTACGGTAAGCTTGGCCTTCTGGGAGCGAGTGTCATCATTGAGGACGAAATAAGGGAGGTGCTCACAGAAGAGGAACTCAAGGAGCTCAAGTCAAAGGGAGATCTTATGAAAGACGTCGCTGATAGTGTCATTGGGCACGGCCTTGTCGATGGACTTTGCGATGGAATTCCAGGATTCATCCACAAGACGTTCGCTGAATACTTTGCCGCCCATTTTCTGTTCCGCAAGATAAAGCACGTTGGCAGTGATAATCCGAGCCTGACGGCATCAGTGTCACGAATGTACGGAAAGGACGATTACAGGCTGCTTATGCTATTCCTCGATAGTTTTGCTGCGGAATCTTCACCCGTCCATTTCGCCATAGTTACGGCAGGGGCTTCTGCTGGAAGTTGCATCACGGAAGAAAGCATGTACACCCGCGATGAATTCGATCGTATTCCACTACACTACATTGCCATTCGTGCACACAGCTCCATGTTGAAGGTCTACCTTGTGGACGACCTGCTGAAACCGAAAGATATCTTTGGCGTGACGCCCTTCATGTACGCGGACAGTCTCCGTCACTGGCATTTAGTGAACAAGTTCTGTGATCGAAATATGGGAACGAGCGAAGAATGCCCGAGTGATTCGCGAAAACGTCATGAAGGAGAAGGACCTCAAGAAATCTGCGTTGTACGAAGCCGTGAGACTCAACCTTTGTGCCTTGTTAGACTTTATTCTGAGCAATTTCTGCAGGAAGAGTACTGACTCTCAACTGGGCATCAATCTCCATCTTGTAGATGTTGATACAATAAGGGATGAACACGAGGAGACTCTCCTATTCTTTGCGGAATCGTTGAATGCTCTGCAACTCCTCCTTGCTTACTGCGATAGTCGAGTCACGGACGCAGATGGCCACATAACGCTCAGTTACAGACTTGAAGGAAATTTATACAGGGAGTTGCCCCACGAAAGGAAAATGAGTCGGCTAGCGATATTGAAGTTTCTTTGCATCCATCTTCATGTAGACATCCCAAACAACCGTGGAGAAACTCCTCTGCGCAAGATTGTTTCTGCACGAAAGGCGGAGTACGCAAAGGTGTTGCTTCTTCGATCACGGACGAATCGCGCGGATAGAAGGGGTGTTGCAGTATTGCGATGCGCGTATGGGACGAATCAGCCTGATATCATAAACTTGCTTCTCCCTCACGCGTCTATCTACGATCCTGGCGTTATGTCTTATCTCCCTACCCAGGGTGCGGATCTGGATCGTACACTATTAAAGTGGACACTCGGTCCTGCTAGTTCCTTGGCGGTCAGCCTTTACTACTATCCCGAAAAGCTGTGCCAGATGGTATCCAAAGCGATTAGTGAAGCGCGCTCTTTTCAAGCATTACTACCTTATTTGAATTACAGCCATGGAGGGAACCCAGTTGTGAGCCTCTTACGGTGGAACCCTCACAGAAGACTAGTTGTCCTGAAACACTTGCTTTTCCTCTTCGACGCCTCGTCCACGGACGAAGAGGGCTTAACCGCCTTGCATCGATCTGCTAAAGTTGGCTCTGTGGATGAAATGAAATTACTGCTTCCTCATTCGAATATCCACGCTGAAGATGGAGAGGGCAGAACAGCCGCTCAAGTGCATTGTGGAAATGACTTGAATCGAGAGAACGCGGCAGAGCTGATCCGTCGTTGGACGGCGAATGAGGGATCATAAGAGAGTGTTCCAGCGAAGGAAAATTTTTATTGTGTGTCAGCAAAACCAGACAGCCATGGCTAGAAGCTTTGTACATACGAGGAAAGTTTGAGTGGAAGGGAGGGGGCCAGGAAGGACGTGCAGGAAGGAAGTGGAAGACAAGCGTTAGCATGCACCAAGGTTCTTCATAGGGAACGGTACTGATATCCGACTCTGGAAGGTCTGTCTGAAGACCCAAGGAACAAGAACATCAACAAACAAATCGTGACTATGACAATAGTTGATTCACCTCTGGAGAGCGGGAACCCAGGGGAAAATCCTCCACCACCTCCCAGTTTTCAGCATGACCTTGTAGCTTCCACCAACCAGCGAGCTGTATTCAACGTGACAAGTAGCCCTCCTCTCCTCCCCTCTCCCTCCCCTCCTTGCCCTTTTCTTTTTATTTGCAAACAAACATATAGCCCCAATGAAGGAACGTTCTCTATGTTAGAGTACACGATTTTTTTCTTGCACGTGACGCAGTTTATGAGGAATAAACGATTAAAATTCGTTCATTGTTTCCGGTGCCCATTGTTGTTCAACTTGAGGAACATTCGACCCTAGGTAAGAACTTAGATCGGTAAACACTTGGGCGATGAATGCAAATGAGTATACACAGTTCATTCGGTTGGTATTGAAAAACACTACGTATACAAAGGAATGAAGCACTCCAATTTCTTGATATATTTGTTAATTTACTTATCAACATATCAAGCACTCCGGAGCGGAATAGCCAGCACTGGAAAGGGCGTCCAACCATCCTTTTGTGCAGGTTATTTCTAGTAGCTGGCACTGTAGTAATTGCTTGCGAAGATGACCTCCAAAAATAATTATCGTATGATTCTATATCAAGTTCCAGTTTTATTATATCAGAATATTAATATAATAGAGAGTGCTATGCAAAGATGGAGGAGCCAGAGGGAAGAATTCCAGGTTAAATGCTCCTCCCAATAATTGATAAC
This sequence comes from Ornithodoros turicata, assembly GCF_037126465.1. Taxonomy (NCBI): domain Eukaryota; kingdom Metazoa; phylum Arthropoda; class Arachnida; order Ixodida; family Argasidae; genus Ornithodoros; species Ornithodoros turicata. The sequence continues at coordinate 160,040,090 of NC_088201.1, read as the reverse complement.
AAGGAAGGTTACATGTTTCATGTGCGATGTATTTTATAATCCAGTGTTAATATTGGTGACGAGAAATTGGTAAGACCAGAAGTAAGTAAGTGACGCCTTACTGGTTTTCTTAAAGGGAGACTTCGAAACGATCTTTGAAAAAAAAAATGCAGGACGCTTTTGTACATGTTGACCCCCAAATACCAGATATTGCGATGGTTTCCCTCTTACGCAATGTATTAATCGGGAATATCAGTTAAGCTAAACCAAAACCACAGTCGAGGGAGGAAACGGTAAAAACTGCCCTTTCCCAGAGTGCCCGCACGAAACCGACGCATGACGTCACCGGGTGGGTAAAATCAGCAAAAGTACGCGTGTGTCGCGGCCAGTCATAGCGGTTAGGAACAGTATTCCGTCATGGGTTCAGCCGATAACAAGCCTGTGTCTTTTTCTTCTGACTCGGAGGAGTGTGACGAAGTTTCTTCAGAGTCCCACGTGTATGCGAATAGCAACCTCCGTGTTGCATGGCATGTTCGCTATATGACGAGTATGACGAGTCTTCCTTCAGAGCCTCATCTACAATCTGCATTTTTTTTTCTGTCAGACTTCTGCGGCTTACCAAAGGAGCTAATATCAGCGTCATCTTGTATATTGCATTCCTCCCTCTTTTTGCGTACGCGCCGTTGAGTTGCTATAGGAACATCCGGAAACAGCGCAGGAATAGCGTGGTTCGGCGACGCTTTGCGTTCTCGGAGGATTCCTAGCTCGTGCATGAGACGTGTTCCGATGCCGAACATCTCAGATTCGAAATGGGCGGAACATCTTCTACTCTGTGTCGAGTCATTCCACTCGTTCCAGTCTTTCGGAGCGCTGCCTCCCCCCCACGGCGACGCACTTTTCATCGCATGGGAAGCGAAAATAAGCAACACCCGGCGTAGAAGTCAACTTGTTGCCGCAAGTTTTGATGCAACACCTCGCACTACCTCTGTTACCACGCGTTGTTGCACACGCAAAAAAAGAGAAAGCTACGAGGGGGAATATATTTATTAGAACAAAGAAAAAAATGGGAAAGCGAGGAAGGGGCGTTGAATGCACACAGCGGATGCAGGAATGCAGGGCGGATGAAGCGGACGCACAGCCAGTGATGCCGGATGGCTCCCGAGTGTTGCTTGCAATACATCCTTCCAGCTGCGGTTCAGAGCGACCGCTCCTCACGTTTCAAAAACAATTTTTGTGACGTTTGCGCCGTTTTTTCAGCCGAGATATTCCGTAACTGCGTTCGAAACATGTCAATAATCGTAACAGTAACAGAAGCCTGCAACCGATTTTCTTCAGAAGTCTCCGTTTAAAGGGAGTTAAGTGCTTCATGCGTTTCATTTCTAAAGGTAACTGATTGTATGAGCGTGTGTCATATGACGTTAATGAAAATTTGCCATAGTTTGTTTTAGTGTTTGGTGTATTCAAGATACCAGCCATTCCTGCTCTGGTACATTTATTGACATTAATACTACTCGAAATAATAGATGGTATTGTGAGGTTGCCCATAATGATAAGGTAAGTCACACTTAAAGTGCTGTATTTCATAATTTAATTAATGCTAAGAATGTGAAAATCTTTACGAGAAACATGAAAGTAAAATGGCATTCTGAAAATGATTCTGGTGGCCTGGTAGCGAAAACAAGCGAAAATACTAAATCAGACCCATCGGCAAAGCTACCATCATGAGGCGCGAGCGGTCCTGGGTGTTGACAGTAGATGTACGATCGTAAACACAAAAACTTTAGAACGTTGGCATGGGTTGTGCGTGTACTAATAGGTTATTCATAATTTCAATGTAGAAAAAAACTTTCTGTTGCCCCACTCGTGCACATATACGAAATCATCTACCACCCGAGTACGTTTCCGTATCCTGCTCCTTTGCGCATGTGTCACAGTGGGCGTGTTTATCCGTGCATCTGTGTCTCCGTGCTGTGTGTCCGTGCATTGTAATGCGGAGTTCGTATACTTTTTGGGTTAAACAGGTAGCGACGTTGACATCTCGGAGCTGTAGGCCAAGATTAACACGTGTGAACTGATGAATACAATGCATCCCCTGTTGCTGGCCCCGCGAAAAAAAATTTCATGCGACGAGCGGCCGTGATAGCGTGAGTGTTAGCAGGAATCAGCTGTGCACCAACGATGTCATGTTTTGTTGCAATGACCACTCATTGAATAAATACAAACGTCTAGTTACTGCGTGTGCGTATTGCTCTAGGTGAGAAATGGACCTTAAGTGAACCTTCCTCGTTTCTGTGTGATATCACGGTGCCCTTCTGTTTAGAGTTGTCAAGATATGTGATAACTACATGTATTTCGAATTGATATGTTTCATTAAACCTGATACGATTTATTTTTTCTGTGTTCTCGTCTGGTACTGCTGCAAGGGTGAGGAAAAAGGAATACAACGCAAACGAAGTGCGCGAACGAAAACGTGCCATGGCCAATTATGCACTACTTATTATTCATACTGCTCACGTCACCTCTGACGCCATTTATTTACAATCGTAGTAGTCCGCGCAACGGATGGATGGCGCTGACCGTCTCTATCATGGCATCATTCTGAAGACACAGGGGCCTATGGGAGTTGCACTACCTCTTTAGATATACCATGGCCTGGCTATCAATGACTAATAGAGGGCGTAAGTGTGGCGTTTATGTAATTGTCCAAACGGAAGTACTTGAGATAGAAACGTGACGTCTTGTCATTCCTGGGTGACGTTCATACACTTTGATGAAAAGCAAAATCCTCTTCACTTTGACGCGGACTCCTCATAGAAGTCTTGGTGTGTGAGTTGACTACGTGTCTCTCTATTAATTCAAAGGTTTTGGGTTGAGGCGCTGCCGAGGAGGCCAGCACCTTGATGGCTTGATAACTACATGTTCCCCAGACAGATCGTCCTTGTTAAGGAAAAGGAAGAAGGGATCTCGCGTACGCATCATTCATCGTGTACTTGTGTACATCGTGTACGCATCATTCATCGTCATTCTAGCCATTGATAAAAATATAATGGCCCTCAGAGTGAGGGCCGAAGCCCTTCGTTGTCCAAAGTTGTCAATTGTATTTATAGAGCAGAGCGTTTGTGGGATGGGCTTGACCATGTAACAAGCAACTGAGCGTAGTGAGAGTGCGAAAGCCGATTTTAATTTATAGACTAACGTGATGAAGTTTAAGTTCGAGACACCGCGGGATCCTAAAAGGTTGGTAGCGCGGGCAATAGCGAAGGATGTGTTTCGGATTTTCCAGGTCCTATAAATCACGGAATGACGCTTGCAGCAAACGGTAACGCCACTGAGCTGTAAAAGCGACATTGAATCGCGTCCAGTGAATTAATGCACTATCCTTACGAGAGGCATGTAACGGCATCCACAGAGCGAGCGTTGAACCAAATCTTGTCACCTATAGTCACCATATAGACCATAGTCTATATAGTCACCTTTCAGGAGTGCAATATTCATCCGTCTGCTAGAAGGGAGAGCTGCTCATTCCTCACGAGCCCACAATGACGTGGAATTCTCCACTAACTAACTAGCCTGTGGGTTGCTTCCTTCTTTTGCATGTGCTATCGCTACGTCCGTCGCCATGACGGCGGACGATCCCTGTATACCTTGCGTGCTTCCAGGCGGGCTCTCGATGGATGTGAGGGGGAATTTCGTCTCCTGGTTCCAGAAGGTCCAGAAGAATCACGGAAACGCGCGACAGACGACTGGATCCACGCATTGCATCTTTACGTAAGAAGTCAATGAGGCTGGAGCGTGCACAGATGGGCGGACACATATTTTCCTCAGGAGAGGGTAACGGCTATGGTGTGCAGGCAAGCAGAGCAACCGCCCAGCTGCTTCTCTTTCACATAGCACCTCAATCGGGAGTTCTGCGGTTTCCTCCAGAACGTGGTTCAACGCGTTTCAATCACTTCGGGGTGTCTCAACCGCCTTAGCAGCCCCAAGGCGACGAAGAAGGCTATCTGCAAAGATGCCCCGAAGGGTATTCGGTGAGGACGTGGATGTTGTTTGCAGACTTGGAAGGTTGTAAAGCAGCGTCGTCCACACCAATGCTTTATAAACTTCTCTATCCAGGTCTACACACCAGTGTTGCGGATTTGGCCGCTCAAATCGGATTTAAATCAAATCCGCATTTTTTTCTGAAGGTAGTAAATCAAATCCAAATCAAGTCCGGATTTAATTATGACACGTTAAATCAAATCCTTTTAAATCCGGATTTATTTTTCCGGGCCTAAATCAAATCCGCTTTTAAATCCGGATTTATCGAATCTTTTGACAAATCCGGGAGCCGAAATTCGTGCAGTAGCATTACTAGACCTATAACCGTGTCTACAAATTACTAATACTGCACGTATTCACTAAACAACGCTTAAATAACAGCGTGACGTGGCACAAAGAGCAATAAATTTCGTCTGATTGACGAGGATAGAAAGGACAAACCTATCAATCCGGTGGCCGAAATTTTATTCATGTTTTAGGACATAAATTTTTGAGTTTAGAAAGACATTTTCGGTTACGCCTGCTCGGCGTGTACCAGACTATCAGTCACCACGTATCAGCCTGTGTCAGGGGCGGATCCAGACGCTCGGTTTGGGGAGGGGGTGGTTTTTTTTTCGGGGCGCGTAGTGGGGGAGGGGGGAGAGGGAAATTCAATGTATAAACTGACGTTTTGGGGGGGCGATTGGGGGAGCAATTTGGCGAGTTGCTTCTACTTACAGCCGTCTGCTCGCTCTACCACAGGAGCTCTATAAATGATATCTATACCATTCGATAAAGAATGAGTTAGCGGTTCTAATGAATCTACCTTCAAGGGAATGCGTGTACCCGCTTATGAACAATAAAAGTTCGAAATCGTACATTTTTCGCCGGAAGCTCTGTGTTCGGGAATTTTTTCGTAGCACCCCTTTAAAGTAGGAGTCACGGGACTTTTTCCGCGTGCTGTCTTGAACCTATGGTTTTTATCAGCCAAATTTGAAGGATGTGGTAAAACAAGAAGCGCGTTGCTATGAGGTCAAAGTTGGGAAAAAATTCGAACCAACATTCGCCGCCGCAACCTTCCGCCTCTCCATATCGGAAACGGTTCATCGGATGGAGCTCGAAATTGTTGCATTTGTCATCAATCGAGATGCTATCTAACATATTTTTTTTTCATGGAAATTAAAAATTGTCAATTTCCCACCCTTGTCGATTTAAAATGGAACTACCCAAGAGTGGACAGAAGGCGACCTCACTGTGTCACCTCTAGCGTTCGCACGCCCGCGCGGGCAACATGCATGCCGAGCGTGATCCCTCTTGAAGGTTGAAGACGCGCAGCCAATGCGGATCGTTGGGATCGTTGAATGTGAATGTTGTATTTCACGCGCGACCAGCCGCCGTACGATTAGCTGGATGCTAACACCAGTCGCGTTTTGGAGCGCATGTGTACTTCCCCCAGAGCTAGGCAGTCCCGAGCATTGCCCGAGCGCAGAGCTGCGTCGGCCTGCAGTGTGATAGCATTAGATTCCTCCTCACGAAAAGAACTCGTCCTCCGTCATTTAATTCCCCGTTGGCTCAGACGGCTGTCCTCGCCGGCGCGTAGCCGACAGCTGGCCACTCCGCCGGTCACATCAATTCGCTTAGAATGCGAAACGGCGCTTCGCTCAATTTCAAATCCATGCATCTTGTGAGGGAGCTTGGCAAAATCTACGCGCAAATCCGCTGAAAAGGGGGCGATTCAATCCAAATCCAAATCATTCGTGGAAAATGCGATTGAATCCAAATCCAAATCATACATGGAATATGGGATTGAATCCAAATCCAAATCATTAGTGGAAAATACGATTCAATCCAAATCCAAATCCTGCCCATATTTTTTTGCTCAAATCAAATCGCAAATCAAATCCGCCAGCCCTCCGGTGGATTTAAATCCGGATTTAAATCAAATCCGTGGATTCAAATCCGCAACACTGCTACACACACACAAATGAGATGTGCTGGGTCATTCATCGCCGTTTGGGCGGTACAATGCCCCATTGCGCTTGTGGAAGGGAGGTGAAAGTGATGATGATGGAAAGGTGTCCATTTAGAGTTCGTCAATTAATCGAGTGCTGGAGAGGATCTCTGCAACAACCCGTAGGCCTTGCATCTGATGTGAGGTGTCTGACCGTGGCCCGATAATTTAGGCAAAGTCGAACTGGCGCTGAGCGATGTTTTGATGGAATTCTTTGGGAGGACGCAGTGGTTGTAGCTGACGAATTTCCGGTGACCTGTGAGAGTTCATGGTTGTTCGCTACTCTGCTCCAGGGCACGCTACGTCACTGCAGAATATCGTGACGAGCTTCCTAGGTGACGTCTGTCCTCCGAAGGACGGCTTCATTGGGTGTTTTGAATTGCGTAAATTGAACTGCACAGTTGCAAGATGCCGTTTATCGACTGGCTGAGCTCATGATCGAAGTCGAGCACGGTAGCAATATGGGAGCGGTGACATTGCTTTCAGACAATTGCGCTTGCGATTTCCGCCGCACGCTAAATAACTCCAGTTGTGAAAATTAGCCGCTGTCCTAACTGCGGCGCGTGTACGATGTCGCCCCACAAGTGTTGGAGGACTCACCTTTACATCGGCTGATGATAAAAAGATAAAAAGCACTGAAACTATTGTTTATTATCATACAGATCCTACAAGCTTTCACGCAGTGGACTACATTTCATCGGGTACAAAAATATTTTCCATAATTATAAATTTTACAGATTCAATAGAAATTATAAATACATAAACAATAAATACATTTTCTAGCTAATGGAATGCAGTCCTCTGTATGAAAACTTGAACGATAATAAACCGTAGTTTCGGTATTCTTTAAATCTTTTTGTCACTTGCGTTGACCGTACCAGGCTCAGTTTCAACATTCCCCGATTATCAGGTTATCCCAGGTCATTCCCTAAATGTCATTCCGTTGCCCGTTTAAAGCCTCCATGATCAAGAGGAAAACAAACTAAGTACTTATGCACCCCCCCCCCCCCCCCGCGCCGAAAAGTCAGTTGAGAAAAGACACCACAACTGAAATTCCAATGGAAACTTTATTTACACGTCGACTGGTATCCGAAGCAGTAGACTTAAAATTATGCACCAGCAAACTTAGTTAGATACAACATTGTCCTCAAAGGGATGGATTGAGGTTTCACTCGTTTATTGCATCTCAAAAAGCAGCAATCCTGGCCACTTCGCTTGGCAACTCACTTCACCCTCTGGTGCCTGAAAGAGGAAAAAAGAATAAGCACGTTTACATCGTGCAAAATGACGTACGTTACATGACAACTGATATGCGCAGCCGATATGAAATGCTGCAGACATTATGGAGTTGCAGTACAGCTTGGGACAAAAGTTCACGGAACACTGTGGTGTCGTATTTGTTGCTCTGTTCAATGATTTTTTTAAAATTATTGTTATACAATGGTGCAACAGGATGTAAGTATTTCTGGTAAGTATTTCTGCTGTATCGTGATATTTTATTCGACTACATGCAAAAGGGTTGAAGAAGGTCTTTGCTAAGTGGCATTCTTAGTATAATTTTTCAGTGAATTCAAAAAGTTGCGCGACCCACGTGATACCGAACTTTAGCCACTCATCAATTCTTAGTTCTCACATCTAATTGTACAAGCGGCATGGCCGGGTTGGTCAAGGCGTCCCGATCGTTGGTGGTAACCAAGGTCGTGCTGAAGACTGCAGGGTGATGCGTTCGAATCCTAAGACGGACGGTGCTGTCTGAGGTCTTCCCTGGATTTTCCGAATACGTTCCAGGTGAACTCGGCACAGTTCCATTGAAGTCGGCTCATGACGCGCATTAGCCCCCCCCCCTCCTTCCCGCTGTCCTCTCTCCATCTGTCCAAGTCTGTACGCCGCCCATTTCCACAGTTGCTTCGCGGCGCTAACACGGAACTAAAATATCATTTAATTGCTCACATTTGTTTCAAATTACTCGCACGTTCCCCTTTAGCTATTCATCTTAACAAAGAGCATTGCATCGAATGCTGTTTGAGAAGTTGCTACGTTACAAGCTTGGTGGCGCTACACTAAGACTGGCCGTGCGACAGAGGCAGCGTGGTCCAGAAAATTCGATAGCGCGGGCAATGGAGATGGGAAGCGTGCTCCGGACTTCCCAAATCAGCACCGCAAATTACCTCGAGCAATGAGTTTAAATACGACTACAGCACTGCACGGGCCTCAATCTATCGGTCCGACCCGGCCCGTACCCGACGCCACGGAGGCTTATCCGACCGGAGCCCGACCCGGACGCCGTAAGTCCGGCCGAGGCAGCATCGCAGTTGCAATGGGGCGGACAATGTACACACCAAACAGCGTAAACTGCACATACTTGGAACGCGCAAGCGCAGCTTTTGATGCGGTTTGTACTTGTAGCAACACGCGGGCGCCGAGTCTAACGCGCCTGTCCACGGACTGGCCGCATTTTTAGGCCCAGGCCCGGTCCGAACCCGGCCTTTCCTTGATTTACCCGCCCGAGCCCGGCCCAAGCCCGAAGGATCCCGAGTTTCTCGGCCCAAGCCCTGCTGGAGCCCGAGAAATTGGTAGGATACCCGGCCCAGTGTATCAGGCTGTAAAAGTGTAAAAAGGCCGTGGCTATCTAGCACAGTGGTAGCACAGGCTCGAGACCGACATAAGCCCGGCTATGTACGGGCCGGCCCATAATGGTCAAACCCGAGCCCAGCTCAAGCCCACAAAGAAGAAGCTTTACCCAGCACGGTCCTGCCCACGGGCCGGGCCTGGCCGGGCTCGGGTTTTCGGGTATGCCCGAGCAAATGCAGTGCTCTAGTCCAGGGTGCATGACGCAGGCGAGATCCACAGCATGGCGAAGTCGAGAATAAGTTGACGTCTACGTTGTAGCGTTTTAGAAGAAAGACGGCGGGAGCACCCAGCTCCATGGTTTCTTTGTTTTCAAAACGTATGTTGAGTATTATATAATGTGAAAGACTGACTCACAAAAGCTCGGCCCGACTGCGACCCGAGAACACTCGGACTGAACCCAAGCCCGACCCGAGCCCGCAGTCAAAGCGGCTTTGAGGCCCGTTTTCGGCAGCGGGCCGGGCCGGGCTCTGGCTTTCGTGCATGGCCGTCCCTTTGTAGCGCTCTAAGTACGACTACCCCTATCATCGTCACCTACAATGCATTCCCGTTGCCTTGCTCATTGGAGTCTTCATAGTGCATAATAAAGCTTGAGCAACACAGCCGGGGAATGACGAGACGACAACGAAGGACTCAGCAATCCCTCAACATGCCTTCCGAGGGTAATGCGCAACTTTGTGAGTTTTCTTGGTGTCCTCATTAAATATTCATTGCAGGTTTTGAGCGCATTGTATCGTCTGGTCATTCCCGGGTGTTCCTCAAGGTTTGTTCTGCACTATGAACGTTCACCAGCTGGCCGCAATCGTTTCAGTTCACTTCAATTCACACTTTGCAGCGCGTTTTATGCAATTCAAGTTTAGTAAATGAAATGAATTAAAATGAAAATGAAATTATCTCCATTTGAGTCTTGTTCCATCCCGATATGCCTCTGACGCAATACCGAGAACCGGGATAGTCGGTGTCTATGAATCATGGCGTCGTCAGTGCAAACATAACAATGACTTAGACAGCCGGGGGCAACGCTGAGCTCTGTCTATTTCGCTCCATGTTATATGTGCGCTGAATACATCATGATTGTCATTGACGATCGGTGGCAGGTGCAGTACTCACTCGAACAGGCAGCGATACACTCGTTGAACGACCTGAAGTTGTTTCTGTTGCCACCACAACCACCGTATATGAACTCTCGGCAAGTGCCAGCAGCCCGACTGTAGTGGAACCTTGGGATGTAAGCCATACACCGTCCAGGTTCTGGTGGAAGCAGGCAGGCTTGCCGTTGTAGAATTGCCGCGTATGATTCTGGGCAGATTGAGAGCGATTGTTACACTGGGAGAAATCGTCGTTCGGTACACCAAGCACCGTGGGGAGAGTAGAGTAGAGAAGGGCAAGAAAGGATGTGCGCCCTTTCTTCACACATTTGAGAAGCGCGCTGTGTATCTTCGCTATTTGAGAAATTTGTAAAACTCTTATTCTTGCAATTGCATTGATTTGCAGGCAGCTGCACACAGGCTGCGTCAGAGTACCGACGTTAAAGCAAAAAACAGCGACACGCTAGTAACCTTTACTTGTCTGACTTCGCACGAGGGACGTCAGTAACAGTAGTCGATTGTAGTTCATCGTATACGCTATGGCCTTTGCATACGTAAGGGATTGAGCTGTGGTTCTGCGCAATGCGCGAAACCCTCTTTAGGTTTTGCGCGTGCGCAGAATCAGCACGCTATCCCTGACGTACGCAAAGAGCGTTAGCGTACGATGCAGTAAAACTCCCTCATAACATTTTTGCGTGGCCAATGCTTTCCATGCTGCCAGTTTCACAATATGGGAAACTAAGAGATTATGAGAGATTTCCATAATTGGCTTTACTTGTTATGCGTTTGTGTAAACTATGGGAAATTTGCACTCATCTTTCACACTAAAATGCTTTGGTGCGGGTACCGCGCTTATCGACGTTTGTTCCGTACTGCGGTTATTGTGTTGGCCATGGCGTTCTATTTCTTGGTGACCTGCCTTCCGATGAAGCACCATGTTCGTCGATGTAGTGCGTCTCTGCTGACTTCGTAGGGAACTATGCTGACAGTCGCATTACAAGGTCTGAGCGAAACACCGGGAAAAAACCTAGTCACCACAGTCGGTGCCGCCTGTGCTGTTCTACTGTACCACATACTACCATGGGCTGCGCAGTCAATGCCCACAGTCACGGACCGAACGCATGACATTATCGTCATCAACGCTGTCATATTAGACAACTAGAATCAGAGAAGTGCCCGGGGACAGCATGTAAAACTCGGCATGGACATACCTGCAACCAGGCAAACGATCAGAGCGATCACCAGGATAGCCTTCATGGCAGGAGTCTTGCGGAGATGTCCTTGAAAGGGAGTGTAGTTTCAGAGAACGACGATCGGTCTGTCACTACGGGATACCTGAGATTCTCATATATGTGTGCGTCTCATTTCATCATTCGCTCATATCAGTGTTATGTGCTTTCAAGTGTCGCCGTCCTTGTAGTCGTGATAAGCAACAATAGGAACGTAGTTTAGATACAAGTGTTTCAAACTTTTGGCCAACACAGAGTGCCTGACGAAATTGATTACGAAGAAACGAAACAATATTCATACAATTCCCCGGCGCACTTGAAGCACCGCTATATCAGGGAGCGCGTTCCAGGTATAGCCTGTCACGAGTGGCTGCGAGATCTGACCTTCACAGTTTGCCAGGAAAAAGACAAAAGACTAGGCAGATATGATACAAGTTATAGTGGTATGAAATCAACAACAACGACAGAGCTGTTTATTGGACCACGCTTTTCCCTAGTGCATGGTTCGCTCTGTTGATTGTGGTTCGCAGAAAGATCTTCTTCGGTACATATACTCCCTAGGACGGCGCATAATGTCGCTGTTCGGTACCGTCTCCACAGCTGCTTCGGGCGGCGGGAAGCCGGTACATGCGCCGCGGTACTCTTCACATGCGCTTTCATGTGAACATGCCACTTTTCGTCTTGAGCACGTGACGCCAGCGTCGCAGCCACTGATCTCTATGTGTAAAGGCTGGATCGCGCATGGGAAAGGGGCTCGTGGGGGAGAGGCACGCATTTGGGCCCCCATGTTGGTGGGACCTAAAGCGACGTGTGTGCCCATAGAAAACAATGGTAGGCAACAGAGATTGTGAGTATTTATTGCGCTGCAAGCGTTGATCGTTGTTTGTCGTCACACAATTTTGTAAGGTGCCAGTACACTGATGTATCCTAACAGTCTTTCACAGCTGTCCTGCCATTCGATTCTTAATTACGTTATGTTTTTTATTCCGAAACTTAGACCGCCACTGCAGTGCAGCGCTGGGGATTGTGCTACAGCACGTTTCACAGCCAACGTTTCAATAAGAAACGATGTGAGATTAACAACAACCATGTATATAATCTCCCGTGCTGCGTTCTGGACAAAATCTGTTCCAGAAAGAATGGTCCCGGAAAAGATATACTCGCATGGCAGAAAGAGATCGTTCCGTAGAATCACAGACGTTGTTTTAGATAGGTGTATGCGTTTAGTACGATTTATATCAAGCATCAAGCAAGTTTTGGGTTGAGGCGCTGCCGAGGAGGCCAGCACCTTAATGGCTTGATACCTACATGTTCCCCAGACACATCAGCCTTGTTGAGGAAAATGAAGAAGGGACCTCGCGTACACATGATTCATCGTGTACTCGTGTACATCGCCTACGCATCATTCATCGTCATTCTAGTCATTGATAAAAATATAATGGTCCTCAGAGTGAGGGTCGAAGCCCTTCGTTGTCCAAAGTTGCCAATTGTATTGATGGCGCAGAGCGTTTGTGGGATGGGCTTGAGGATGTAACAAGCAACTGAGCGTAGTGAGTGTGCGAAAGTCGATTTTAGTTTATAGACTAACGTGATGAAATTTAAGTTCGAGATACCGCGTGATACTAAAAGGTTGGTAGCGCGAGCAATGGCGAAGGATGTGTTTCGGATTTTCCAGGTCCTATAACTCACGGAATGAGGCTTGCCGCAAACGGTAACGCCACTATAGTATAAAAGCGACATTGAATCGCGTCCAGTGAATTAATGCACTGTCCTTACGAGAGGCATGTAACGGCATCCACAGAGCGAGCGTTGGACCAACTTTTGTCACCTATAGTCACCATATAGACCATAGTCTATATACTCACCTACAGTCACCTTTCAGGAGTGCCATATTCGTCAGTCTGCTAGAAGGGAGAGCTGCTCATTCCTCACGAGCCCACAATGACGTGGAATTCTCCACTAACTAACTAGCCTGTGGGTTGCTTCCTTCTTTTGCATGTATCGCTACGTCCGTCGCCATGACGGCGGACGATCCCTGTATACCTTGCGTGCTTGCAGGCGGGCTCTCGATGGACGTGAAGTGCAATTTCGTCTCCTGGTTCCAGAAGGTCCAGAAGAATCACCGAAACGCGCGTCAGACGACTGGGTACAGACCACGCATTGAATCTTTATGTAAGAAGTCAATGAGGCTGGGGCGTGTCACACGCGCCATACGATAAAAGTCACATTTGGGGCGGACACTGATTTTCCTCAGGAGAGGGTAACGGCTATGGTGTGCAGGCAAGCAGAGCAACTGCCGAGCTGCTTCGCTTTCACGTCACTGCTCAGCCGGGAGTTCTCCGGTTTCCTCCAGAACGTGGTTCAACGCCCCCGTTTCAATCACTTCGGGGTGTCTCAACCGCTCTAGCAGCCCCAAGGCGACGAAGAAGGCTATCTGCAATGATGCCCCGAGGGGTATTCGGTGAGGACGTGGAAGTTGTTTGCAGACCTGGAAGGTTGTAAAGCAGCGTCAGTCCACACCAAGGCTTTATAAACTTCTCTATCCACGTCCACACACACAAATGAGATGATAGTGTGGTGGGTCATTCATCGCCGTTTGGGCTGTACAATGCCCCATTGCGCTTGTGGAAGGGAGGTGAAAGTAATGATGATGGAAAGGTGTCTTTTTAGAGTTCGTCAATTAATCGAGTGCTGGAGAGGATCTCTGCAACAACCCGTAGGCTTTGCATCTGATGTGAGGTGTCTGACCGTGGCCCGATAATTTAGGTCAAGTCGAACTGGCGTTGAGCGACCCGTTGCAGAGCAGTACAGAAACATACTGAATAGCGGAAATCCGAAGGTGCGACTTGGCTCCGAGATGTAAGACCAAATAGCGCGGTAGAAAACACAGGATAAGGAAGAGACGAGAAGCTCTTCGACTGTGGACCTGCTCACGCTCTGTTGTCAGCTAGCCCAACGCAATGTTTTGACGGAATTCTTAGGGAGGACGCCGTGGTTGTAGCTGACGAATTTCCGGTGACTGTGAGAGTTGGTGGTTGTTCGCTACTCTGCTCCAGGGCACGCTACGTCACTGCAGAATATCGTGACGAGCTTCCTAGGTGACGTCTGTCCGCCGAAGGACGGCTTCATTGGGTGTTTTGAATTGCGTAAATTGAACTGCACAGTTAAGATGCCGTTTATCGACTGGCTAAGCTCATTATCGAAGTTGAGCACGGTAGGAATATGGGAGCAGTGACATTGCTTTCAGACACGTGCGCTTGCGATTTCCACGGCACGTTAAATAACTCCAATTGTGAAAATTATCCGCTGTCCTAAATGCGGCGCGTGTACGATGTCGCCCCACAAGTGTTGGAGGACTCACCTTTACACCGGCTGATGATAAAAAGATAAAAAACACAAACTATTGTTTATTATCATACAGGTCCTACAAGCTTTTATGCAGTAAACTGCATTTCATCCGGTACAAAAATATTTTCCATAATTATAAATTTTACAAATTCAATACAAATTTTAAATAAATAAACAATAAATAAATTTTGTACCTAATGGAACGCAGTCCTTTGTACGAAAGCGATAATAAACCGTAGTTTCGGTGTTCTTTAAATATTTTTGTCACTGGTGTTGACCGTACCAGGCTCAGTTTCAACATTCCCCGATTATCAGGTTATTCCAGGTCATCCCCTACTAACTTTATTTACAGGACAACTGATATCTCAAGTAAAACTTATGCACCGCCAAACTGAGTTAGATACAACATTGTCCCAAAAGGGATGGATTAAGGTTTCACTCGTTTATTGCATCTCAAAAATCAGCAATCCTGGCAACTTCGGTTGACGAACGAGGGTTTGTCGCTTCAACCTCTGGTGCCTAAAAGAGGAAAAAAGAATAAGCACGTTTACATCGATGTAAAATGACGTACTTTACATGACAACTGATACGCGCAGGCGATATGAAATGCTGCAGACATTTGGGAATTGCCGTACAACCTGGGAGAAACGTTTGCGGAACACTGGGGTGTCGTGTTTGTTACTGTGCTCGCTGATATTTGGGTTCTTGTTATATAATGGTTCAGCAGGATGTAAGTATTTCTGCTTCATATTTAGGTAACGTGATATTTTCTTCGACTACATGCAAAGGGGTTGAAGAAGGTCTTTGCTAAGTGGCATTCTCAGTAGAATTTTTCAGTGAATTCAAAAAGTTGCGCGCCCCACGTGGTAGTGAACTTTAGCCACTCATCAATTCTTCGTTCTCACATCTACTTGTACAGACGGCATGGCCGGGTTGGTCAAGACGTCCCGATCGTTTGTGGTAACCAAGGTGGTGCTGAAGACTGCGGGCTGATGCGTTCGAATCCTAAGATGGACTGTGCTGTCTGAGGTCTTCCTTGGATTTTCAGGTGAATTCGACACAGTTCCCTTGAAGTCGGCCCATGACGCACATTAGCCACCCCCACACTGCTTCCTGCTGTCCTCTCTCCATCTGTCCACGTCTGTACGCCGCTCATAACCGCAGTTGCTTCGTGGCGCTAACACGGAACTAAAAAATAATTTAATTGCTCACATTTGTTTCAAATTACTCGCACGCTCGCTTTAGCTATTCATCTTAACAAAGAGCATTTCATCGAATGCTGTTTGCGAAGTTGCTACGTTACACGCTTGGTGGCGCTACATTAAGACGGGCCGTGCGACAGAGACAACGTGGTCCAGAAAATTCGATGGCGCGGGCAATGAAGATGGGGTGTGTGCTCCGGACTTCCCAAATCAGCACCGCAAATTACCGCGAGCAATGGGTTTAAATATGACAAGAGCACTGCATCGGCCTCAATCTATCGGCCCGACCCGGTCCGTATCCGACGCCACGGAGGCTTACCCGAGCGAAGTCCGACCCGGATGCCGAAAGTCCGGCCGAGGCCCGCATCGCAGGTGCAATGGGGCGGACACTGTACACACCAATCAGTGTAAACTGCACATATTTGGAAAGCGCAAGCGCAGCTTTTCATACTGTTTGTACTTGTAGCAACATGCGGGCGTGGAGTCTATCACGCCTGTCCGCGGTAGAGCACTGCACTGGACGCATTTCTAGGCCCAGGCCCGACCCGAACTCGTCCTTACGTTGATTTACCCGCCCGGGCCCGGCCCAAGCCCCAAGGATCCCAAGTTTCTCGGCCCAAGCCCGGCTCGAGCCCGAGAAATTGAGAGGATACCCGGCCCAGTGCATGAGGCTGTGAAATTTGGCCTTGGCCATCTAACAGAGTGGTAACACAGGCTCGAGACCGATATGGGCCCGGCAATGTCCGGTCCCGGGCCCGACCCTGGCCCAAAATGGTCAAACCCGAGCCCAGCCGAAGCGCACAAAAAAGAAGCTTTACCCGGCTTGGTCCGGACCACGGGCCGGGCTCTGGCTTTCAGGTAAGTTCGAACCCGTGCAATACTCTAGTCCACGGTGCATGACGCAGGCGAGATCCCCAGCATGGCGAAGTCGAGAATAAATCGACGCCTATCTTGCAGCGTTTTAGAAGAAAGACGGCGGGAGCACCCAGCTCCATGGTGTCTTTGTTTTCAAAACGCACGTTGAGGATTATATAATGCGAAAAACTGACTCACGAAAACTTCGCCCGACTGCGACCCGAGAACTCTCGGACTGAACCCAAGCCCGTCCCGAGTCCGCAGTCAAAAACGGCTTTGAGGCCCGATTTCGGCCCGCGGGCCAGGCCGGGCTCTGGCTTTCGGGCATGGCCGTCCCTTTGAACTGCTCTCAGTAGGACTACCCCTATCACTGTCACCATCAATGCATTCCCGTTGCCTTGCTCATTCGAGTCTCCATAATGCATAAAGCTTGAGGAACACAGCCAGAGAATAACGAGACGACAACGAAGGACTCAGCAATCCCTCCACATCCCTTCCGAGGGCGATCCGCAACTTTGTGAGTTTTCTTGATGTCATCATTAAATATTCATTGCAGGTTTTGAGCGCTTTGTATCGTATGGTCAATCCCGGGTGTTCCTCAAGGTTTGTTTTACACTATGAACGTTCACCAGCTCGCCGCAGTCCTTTTAGTTCACTTCAATTCACACTTTGCAGCGCATTTTTGGGCAATTGAAGTTCAATCAATGAAATGAATCAAAATGGAAATGAAAGTCTCTCCATCCGAGTCCTCTTCCATCGCGGTATGCCATTAACGTAATACCGAGAACCGGGGTAGTCGCTGTCTTTAATAAATGCGTCGTCAGTGCAAATATAACAATGACTTAGATGGACTGGTGTCTTGGTTCATGTTAAATGTGCGCTGATTACGTCGTGATTGTGATTGACGATCGGTGGCAGGTGCTGTACTTACCTGAGCAAGCAGCCAAACACTCCCTGAGTGACCTGAAGTTGTTTGCGTTGCCACCACAACCACCGTATATGAACTCTTGGCAAGTGCCAGCAGCCCGACTGTAGTGGTACCTCGGGATGCGAGCCTTACACAGTCCAGTCTCTGGTGGAAGCAGGCAGGCTTGCCGTAGTGGAATTGCCGCGTATGATTCTGGGCAGATTGAGAGCGATTGTTACACTGGGAGAAATCGTTGTTCACTACGCCAAGCACCGTGGGGAGAAGAGAGTAGAGAAGGGCAAGAAAGAAGGTGCGCCCTTTCCTCACACATTTGAGAAGCGCGCTGTGTATCTTCGCTCTACGGGAAATTTGTAAAACCTATTATTCAGGCAATTGTATTGATTTGCAGGCAGCTGCATGAATATTGAAGCAGAACGACAGAGTACCAACGTTAAAGCGAAAAGCAGCGGCACGCAAGTAACCTTTACTTGTCTGACTTCGCACGAGGGACGTCAGTAACAGTAGTCAATTTTAGTGCACCGTACAGACTATCGCCTTTGCATACGTAAGGGATAGCGCGGTGGTTCTGCGCAATGCGCGAAGCCCTCTTTAGGTTTTACGCGTGCGCAGAACCACCACGCTATCCCTCACGTACGCAGAGAGCGATAGCGTACGATGCAGTAAAACTCCTTCATAACATTTTTACGTTGTCAATGCTTTCCACGCTTGCAGTTTCACAGTATGGGAAACTAAGAGATTATGAGAGATTTCCATCACTTGGCTTTACTACTTATGCGTTTGTGTAAACTATGGAAAATTCGCACTCATCTTTCCCACTAAAATGCTTTGGTCCGGGTACCGCGCTTGTCGACGTTTGTTCCGTACTGCGGTTATTGTGTTGGCCATGGCGTTCTATTGCTGGGTGACCTGCCTTCCGATGAGGCACCATGTTCGACGATCTAGTGCGTCTCTGCTGACTTCGTAGGAAACTATGCTGACAGTCGCATTACATGGTCTGAGCAAAACACCACGAAAAAACCCAGTCAACACAGTCGGTGCCGCCTGTGCTGTTCTACTCTACCACATACTATGACTGGGCTATACCATGGGCTGCGCAGTCAACGCCCACAGTCATGGACCGAACGCATGACATTATCGTCATCAACGCTGTCATATTAGACAACTAGAATCAGAGAAGTGCACGGGGATAGCACGTAAAACTCGGCGTGGACATACCTGCAACGAGGCAAACGATCAGAGCGATCACCAGGATAGCCTTCATGGCAGGAGTCTTGCGGAGATGTCCGTGAAAGGGAGTGTAGTTTCAGAGAACGACGATCGGTCTGTCACTACGGGATACCTGAGATTCTCATATATGTGTGCGTCTCATTTCATCGTTCGCTCATATCAGTGTTATGTGCTTTCAAGTGTCGCCGTCCTTGTAGTCGTGATAAGCAACAATAGGAACGTAGTTTCGATACACGTGTTTCAAATTTCTGGCCAGCACGCAGTGACTGACGAAATCGATTACGAAGAAACGAAACGATATTCATAGAATTCCTCTGCGCACTTGAAGCACTGCTATATCAGGGAGCGCGTTCCAGGTATAGCCTGTCACGAGTGACTGGGAGATCTGACCTTGACAGTTTGCCAGGAAAAAGACAAAAGACTAGGCAGATATGCTACAAGTTATAGTGGTATGAAATCAACAACAACGACAGAGCTGTTTATTGGACCACACTTGTCCCTAGTGCATGGTTCGCTCTGTTGATTGTGGTTCGCAGCAAGATTTTCTTCGGTACATGTACTCCCTAGGACGGCCCATGATGTCGCTGTTCGGTACCGTCTCCACTGCTGCTTCGGGCGACGGGAAGCCGGTACACGCGCCGCGGAATTCTTCACATGCGCTGACATGTGAACGTGCCACTTTTCCTCTGGAGCACGTGACGCCAGCGTCGCAGCCACTGATCTCTATGTATAAAGGCTGGATCGCGCATGGGAGAGGGGCTCGTGGGGGAGAGGCACGCAATCGGGCCGCCATGTTGGTGGGCCCTAAAGCGATGTGTGTGCCAATAGAAAACAATGGGAGGCAACAGAGATTACGAGTACTTATTGCGCTGCAAGCGTAGATCGTTGTTTGTCATCAGTCGTCACACAATTTTGTAAGGTGCCAGTACACTGATGTATCCTAACAGTGTTTCACAGGTGTCCTGCCGTTCGATTCTTAATTACGTTATGTTTTGTATTCCGAAACTTAGACCGTCACTGCAATGCAGCGCTGGGGATTGTGCTAGAGCACGTTTCACAGCCAACATTTCAATAAGAAACGATGTGAGATTAACAACAATCATGTATATAATCTCCCGTGCTGCGTTCTGGACAAAAATTGTTCCAGAAAGAATGGTCCTGCAAAAGATATACTGGCATGGCAGAAAGAGATCGTTCCGTAGAATCACAGCCGTTGTTTTAGATAGGTGTATGCGTTTAGTATGATTTATATCAACCATCACCGGAGAAGGAATCTTTTTAGTGAACGACAGTGGTGTTTTCGACGTAATGCCTCGCAAATATGGACACCGAAGCAGCCCAAATAATTACTTCACGCAATTAGATCACGCTCGTTAGGACAGTTAATCAGGTAGTGATATGTAACCTTATTCAAGTTACTTAGAAAGTGGTAACACCTCCTTGAGACACAAGTCTTATCTCTTTTTGAAGTACAGCTCTTCTATTTTTGTTTGATTCTTCCTTCATTTGTTCTGATTATTTGCAGGCGCGGTTGAGCCTGATTGAATGTCCTTCTGGCGTACTCACATGCTTTTGCTGAATAGAACTGCAGCGTGAGCAAAGCTGCCTAGGGACGGGGGCCTGCCATCCAGTGCTGATTTTGTCGTGTGTGTATGTGGAGCACGCTCCACAAAATGTAGCTGCACATCTGAAACTCCAATCTTTATCATCGTCATCTAAAAGGGAGCGTCGTAGCACCGCCGTGAGACTAGACACGGTTTGCGAAGATCTTCTATGACACCTTCCGCAGATCGCACAGTTTTCTTCAGCCTCGAAGCCTCTCATAGAAACCACTTTGCATTTACTGTGACTCCCATTTTACATTTTGATGTGCGAGGGCTCTTTTGCACTACACACGTATGGTCTGCAAATTGCAACAGGACGATTTGGAGCTTGAAACAGTTGTGATTTTGGCCCTGGTGTACCCTGTCTGTGAAATTATATCAACTGAATCATGTGAAACGTAAACAAAACGGTGTAACACGATTTGCCTTTGTAAGGAAGACCAGTGATGATAAGTAAAGAGAATATACATTTTTCAAGTTCAACATTTATTTCTTGCACTTACGCGTTTCAAGATACAATGAACATGCTGGGAGGTCACAAAAGACTACGTTTATTGTTTTTTGACCTCCCTGCAATGACAATATATATTTCAGGAATGACAATGTACAGGTACACTCTCTAAATTTGTAGCACTCAATTTTAGGTTGGAATGAGCAATGAATAGCAACTGCCCTCTTTTTTTCTCATATATGCCGAACTTTCAATTGAATGTGATGAAATATGTGATAATATAATATATATATATATATATATAAGAATAATATATAAGAATATAATATGTGATAAATGAATGTGATCAACAGTAGATGTAAACAACATCACTAGCCAGAGAAATCCATTCTCAAGAAATAATGTTCTTCTTATAGCATATGTGCATGCCTATTATCTGAAACAATGATCACAGTTCCCTGACACGTTTTAATTTCTGAGAGTGTACTGTAGAGGCGGGTTAGATCTACAACAGTTAATACAGGGTAGTATATACTGTGAATACCTTTAAAAATCCCATGACACATATGCTTTTACTTTTTGGAGGTGCTGTGGTAAGCAAAGTTTGTGGGCACTGCACGGGATCTGCACCAATTTATTGAGTATGTCGAGGCAGCTGTGAAAGAACCTGTATTGATGATGATTATTCCAATTTTTATGGTGCATCGACAACAAAGGTCATAATACGTCAGAACATTGGTTAGGATGCAAGTAGCTAAAAATAAATATGTTGTTTAATAAATGCATTGAACAAATGTTTAAAACATCAGTTTAAAACCGGGTTTACAATCCCGATATCTTTTAAAAAATTAAAAATTTAAAAACGCTTCTTAAAAGAATTATAGCTTCATCACCAAACAATAATGCCGGGTGAAGGAGCCTAAGGTGTGTAAGGTGTGTTTCATAATGTGAACATTGAAATGTGCAAAATTGAGAGTGGCTAACCACAGTGCGTGCGCTGAGGTGGTTCCTTCCCGTAAAGTAGAAACACGTGGATGGGGAACATGATACTTATCTGTAAACTCGATCACATCACACTGCACAGACGATCCTCTGGGTAGCCCCCATGAGGAAACCTGTATTGAGAGACCACTTTTGCCTTAAAAACTGCTACAAATAACACGACACGCTACAAATTATTATTATCGCAACAAGCTGACGACATAGCTCAGACACAAAGGCGCTATCCAAGTGGCACCACACCACCGTTATGTAGGATTCTTTGTCACAAATCAAACCAAGGCACAAAGCAATACCAATACATGAAAAGGGTGACAATCTTGGTCTCATTACGACGTAATACTGAACTTATGCGCGAAGGTAATTCAAAGAAATGACTGTGCACTTGCTTCCGTAGAGAACACCGTGTACCGTGCTACCTATGCATGCAGAAAAGCGCTCGAGTGCTCGCACATATATTGATGACAACGCTACCAGTGTAGTGTAACATGTTCTCTCTACCATATTATGCACTCAAACTGCATTTACCGCTGGGCAATATGCACGTGTGTTCGATGGAACCTCGGAAGAGCCATCTGCTTGCATCCAAACAACTTGCATCCAGTGCTGGTTTTGGGCAAAAAAAAAACTTCAAATTGTCAAATAAATGTACAGAATGGATGCCTATTTATTCCTTGATAAAGAATGACTCACCTGTAGAAATTTAGGCCGCGTATTCCTGCCGGTACGGTTGATACGACCGTAATTGCAAGAAGTTGCCATGATCGCTGCGGCGACTGTTTTGGGTACAGTAAGATGGCGGCCGGTTGCCGCACGCTCGCGCTCCCCATCCGCGATCCAGCCTTTTACGATCGAGATCAGTGGTCGCAGCCGAGATGACTCTCCGAAACGACCAATCTGCATCACCCGCCTTTTTCCCCTTCCTTCGCTTTATTTCGCGCCAGCAGTTTCGGCGATGCGACGTACGGGCAGGATCTTCACGAAATTGAGCCCTGAAAAGCTGTCGCTGTAAAATTGGCCGTCGAATAGTCCACGTGATCTCCAGACGGGAGTCGAACAAAACTGGTGTTTCAGCGGCTACTTAATGCGAGCGAACTACGCACGCCCAGAGAAACACTTCCTCACCTATTTCGCCCCTTCTCTGTCCGCGTCACCTTGAACGTTACCTCAACGCACTCGGTTACCTTCGTGATGCGGAGTAGAGGCCAAGTTGCCCACTGGGGAGCAAGCAAAACTTGTCTATTGCTGACTTGAGAGGCAAGGACTTCCTGAGTCCCATGCCACCATCCCATCGAGACGGCGTTGTTTGGCGTCTGGACCGTGTAGTTCTTTGTAGTTTTCGGTGTCTACGTTGAAAGCGGGAATTCGGCACGATTTCACATTGGTGGTGTATAAAAGTGACCTTTACTTGGCAAATTTCCGAGTTCAGTTCGCAAAAATTTACATGATTAAACTTAGGTTACATGGCATGCACATCAGGAGGTGGCAAAAGCCTAGTAAGAACAAATGCCGTTGACCGCATGACTCGATGGGGCAGAGTTCTTTTATTAAAATTCAATTACACGTTTTCTGGGGCACCCTGTATATATATAATTTGCAGAAAACATTTGCTGGAGCTCTTTGGCTGCACGCATGGCATACGTTTGTAAGTGCTCAAACGTCGCCACGCCAGTACTGGACAGCTGTTTCGGCCTTATTGGGCCATCGTCAGCGTACGCAGGCAGTCAACGTTTGCGCAGATGTCGCCAGAAGGTTACGTAGCCCGTGATTCCTCCCGTCATGGTGAGCTAACTCACGACTTAAAGCCCAGTGCAAAGCCAGTGAAGTATATTGTAAAAAAATCAGGGTGTCGAACCACAAAAAATACGGGTTCGGTTCGGGTTCGGGTTCGCGTTGTTTTGATTTCGTTCCGGTTCAGTTCCGGTTCGGCCACGCCAAGAATCGAACCGGTTCGCAAACCGCTTCGCAGCCCCGAACCGGTTCGCGAACCGGTTCAACGCTTCCGTTTTATATGTTCCATAAAGCTGCTTTTATCAGGAAATGCGTGGCTAATAGCTTACTGCTGTTGTCTGCATTGACGTCTCTAGCGGTGAGGTAGCCCTTTAGCGAGAGAAATGAGAAATCGATGAACACTTATTGCAAATAGAGTCCACGCTGTTGAAGCGGTGTAGTCCTACTACTTTCTGTTCCCAAAATCTTTTTTCACACGCTAAGTGACAGCAAGATACACTTAAAGAAAGCCTAATGAGATGGACAACGTAACATAGACGACAGTACTTGCCGGCACACTGCCTTCGCAGCGTGAATCGATCTGAAACCGTACTGAAGCATGTCGAAAATAAGCCTGCCAGCGTTACTCTGTCCGAGCTCACAGCAGTGTACTAGTTAATCCACAACACAAAGTCAATGTGTCACGACACAACTGCACTACGAATAAGCAGAACCACATTTACTTTTCAGACCACGACCAATCAAACAGGCACCGTTCTGCGCACGCTCCTTCTCCACTTCTCGTGTTTCTGACGTGTTTAATTTGTACTGCTCACGTGTAAACGGAAATCTTGGGCGCTTATTTGATCACATATTCGTACTGTAGAGCTACATAACTGACCTACTCCATTCCTGTTTCATTCGTCCGCGTGTCACCTTGTCTCCGCACCGCGTGCGTGGGGCGCTAGCCGCGGCGCTCACAAGGACAACTGCGCTTCAACATGTTAAAAAGACGCTGAAAGTATACTTATTATACGTCGTCGTCTCACTGCTAGGTGAAAATTTCTGAAATCCATGATATAGGCGCGTGATCATGATACCAATGTGTCTTCGTTCGGGGATAGAGAGGAACTCTAATGCTGACCTCTTTTATGTCCGAACCGTTTGGTTGCAAACCGGTTACCGCTATTATTTTTTACGGTTCTGCTCCGGTTCGGGTTCAACAGTGTCATGAAAATTGCGGTTCGGGTTCGGGTTCGGTTCCGGCAAAAATAACGGTTCGGGTACGGTTTTCGGTTCGGGTTCGGGTTCGGTTCGACACCCTGAAAAAAATAGTCAGAGCTCTTTGGCTGCACGCATAGCATACGTTTGTATGTGCTCAAACGTCGCCACGCCAGTACTGGACAGCTGTTTCGGCCTTATTTGGCCATCGTCAGCGTACGCAGGCAGTCAACGTTTGCGCAGCTGTCGCCAGAAGGTTACGTAGCCCGTGATTCCTCCCGTCATGGTGAGCTAACTCACGACTTAAAGCCCAGTGCAAAGCCAGTGAAGTATATTGTAAAAAAAATAGTCAGAGCTCTTTGGCTGCACGCATAGCATACGTTTGTAAGTTCTCAAACGTCGCCACGCCAGTACTGGACAGATGTTTCGGCCTTATTGGGCCATCGTCAGCGTACGCAGGCAGTCAACGTTTGCGCAGATGTCGCCAGAAGGTTACGTAGCCCGTGATTCCTCCCGTCATGGTGAGCTAACTCACGACTTAAAGCCCAGTGCAAAGCCAGTGAAGCATATTGTAAAAAAATAGTCAGACCTCTTTGGCTGCACGCATAGCATACGTTTGTAAGTGCTCAAACGTCGCCACGCCAGTACTGGACAGCTGTTTCGGCCTTATTGGGCCATCGTCAGCGTACGCAGGCAGTCAACGTTTGCGCAGATGTCGCCAGAAGGTTACGTAGCCCGTGATTCCTCCCGTCATGGTGAGCTAACTCACGACTTAAAGCCCAGTGCAAAGCCAGTGAAGTATATTGTAAAAAAATAGTCAGAGCTCTTTGGCTGCACGCATAGCATACGTTTGTAAGTGCTCAAACGTCGCCACGCCAGTACTGGACAGCTGTTTCGGCCTTATTGGGCCATCGTCAGCGTACGCAGGCAGTCAACGTTTGCGCAGACGTCGCCAGAAGGTTACGTAGCCCGTGATTCCTCCCGTCATGGTGAGCTAACTCACGACTTAAAGCCCAGTGCAAAGCCAGTGAAGTATATTGTAAAAAAATAGTCAGAGCTCTTTGGCTGCACGCATAGCATACGTTTGTAAGTGCTCAAACGTCGCCACGCCAGTACTGGACAGCTGTTTCGGCCTTATTGGGCCATCGTCAGCGTACGCAGGCAGTCAACGTTTGCGCAGATGTCGCCAGAAGGTTACGTAGCCCGTGATTCCTCCCGTCATGGTGAGCTAACTCACGACTTAAAGCCCAGTGCAAAGCCAGTGAAGTATATTGTAAAAAAATAGTCAGAGCTCTTTGGCTGCACGCATAGCATACGTTTGTAAGTGCTCAAACGTCGCCACGCCAGTACTGGACAGCTGTTTCGGCCTTATTGGGCCATCGTCAGCGTACGCAGGCAGTCAACGTTTGCGCAGATGTCACCAGAAGGTTACGTAGCCCGTGATTCCTCCCGTCATGGTGAGCTAACTCACGACTTAAAGCCCAGTGCAAAGCCAGTGAAGTATATTGTAAAAAAATAGTCAGAGCTCTTTGGCTGCACGCATAGCATACGTTTGTAAGTGCTCAAACGTCGCCACGCCAGTACTGGACAGCTGTTTCGGCCTTATTGGGCCATCGTCAGCGTACTCAGGCAGTCAACGTTTGCGCAGATGTCGCCAGAAGGTTACGTAGCCCGTGATTCCTCCCGTCATGGTGAGCTAACTTACGACTTAAAGCCCAGTGCAAAGCCAGTGAAGTATATTGTAAAAAAATAGTCAGAGCTCTTTGGCTGCACGCATAGCATACGTTTGTAAGTGCTCAAACGTCGCCACGCCAGTACTGGACAGCTGTTTCGGCCTTATTGGGCCATCGTCAGCGTACGCAGGCAGTCAACGTTTGCGCAGATGTCGCCAGAAGGTTACGTAGCCCGTGATTCCTCCCGTCATGGTGAGCTAACTTACGACTTAAAGCCCAGTGCAAAGCCAGTGAAGTATATTGTAAAAAAATAGTCAGAGCTCTTTGGCTGCACGCATAGCATACGTTTGTAAGTGCTCAAACGTCGCCACGCCAGTACTGGACAGCTGTTTCGGCCTTATTGGGCCATCGTCAGCGTACGCAGGCAGTCAACGTTTGCGCAGATGTCGCCAGAAGGTTACGTAGCACGTGATTCCTCCCGTCGGGGTATATTCGACGTTTCGACAGCGGCGCTGTCTTCAAGAGGAGCTCCTGTAGAAGACAGCGCCGCTGTGGAAACGTCAAATACCCCCCTTAGTTTTTAATAAAGTCCCCCTTTTTTATTTTGTCCTGTAGAAGCACTGTCTCCACCTCTGATCCTTACTATATATATATATATAGATAAAGGCGGTGCAATTGTAGTAATCGACAAGAAAGACTATATAGAGGAAGGCCTACGCCTAGCTTGGACAGAATTTTACAAAGCCCTCGATGTTGATCCTACTGCGCAAACTACCGCCGATATTGTTAAGCACTTAAAAGATCTTAAAGCTAAGAAAATCATAGACGGCACCGTATACGATTACTTGCTTCCTAAGGGTACCAGACAAGGCAGGTTCTACATGCTTCCAAAAATTCACAAACCCGGAAACCCAGGCCGCCCAATAGTGTCATGCAATGGGACTGCTACAGAGAAACTCTCTAACTTTGTTGACTACCTACTGAAGGATATACCGCCGCAACTGCCTTCTTACATTAAAGGTCAGCTATGCCGATATCCCAAATAGTCGAAACGGTTGTGATATTCTGAAAGCCCACATCCAGCTCTCCCCAAAATGCACCTTCATTCTCTCAGTTCGGTACAGTACCATGTCAAAAAAATAGATAATTCATTCCGAAACACACATGGGCGCAGACATTTTTATGACGTAGATGCACCCGAACGGGCATTGTGACGTGTACGCGCCTTTGTACTTGTCAGTGGATTTCAGCTACGGCTTCTCACGGCTTCACGTATCTGTGCTTGAAGATGGCGGACAGCCGGGTTCTACCGTTCCGCGATAAGTAAACAGTGCAGCAGCTGCGAACTCATTCGCGAACCAACCTCTGTGCGATGTTGTGACTGGAATTCGTCGTTTGTGTTTTGTGAGCACGTACAATTTGTATCAAGTCGCGTCTGCGTTAGCCCCTTTACAGCACTTGCCCATTGTAGAGACTGACGTTTCGACAGCCGTGTTAGCAAGAAAATGCCGACAGCGTTTTATTCCTGCAGGAAAAAAATGTGCTATGTATTTGAGAAACCGCATACTGCTATGGCGCAAGTTTTGGCATGTAACCATGAGAGACGTAAAACGAAATACAAATCACATTTTAAACTTTTTGTGAGATTCTGTGCATTTTCCAGAAGCTTTTTTTGAATCACACACTCCCATGTCACGCTGCGTTGTGTGGCACACTACAAACTACTGCATTTTATGTCTAACATCTGTATATTGTTTTTAATGAGCACCGTCGCACAAAAACATGCACACGAAAGCTCCAGTAGCCATGTGGTTGCACATTATACAGACGCAAAAGAAGTACCAGAACACATATTGCCTCTTAGAAATTGTGTTTTTAGAAATGTGGTGTCTGAAGAGTTAGGGCATAGCATAAATCCTAGAAATCAGGTGCACCTTATCCTTCTGTAGAGTGCTCTTTCAATTCACAATGCAGCCCATGGGGTGTAAAAGTGTAGAGGCAATTATGTGACTTGTCGTCCTGGGTGACATCACTGGCCAGCCTTGGAATTAATTCCGTGCTCAGGAATTATTGTACAAATCGCTTTGTATGTAGGACATGATAAGCAATACGTAAGTTGCAACCTCGTCTGCAGCATTCTCGATTGCCGCTTACCTTTACAGTTAGAGACACGTTACCAAACCATTTGCAAAGGGTACTCCTACAGGGTCCGCGTAACTTGATTTTTTTAGTTATAAGATTTATAAAAAAATAAGTATACAATAAGTAATATAAAATTTATATGAAATAAAAAATAAAATTTATAAAAATAAATGAAAAGGCTTCATGGAAGCAATCCGTTAGCATACCCATTGCACATAAAGTGCAATTACATATGCTTGGACATCATCTAATTAATCTTCTGAACCATATGTGTGGCTGCATACGAAATGTTTTAAGCACGTGCTCTACCTTCCTATTCCTACATGTGCACACGATTAACAGTGAATATATGTGAAGTGGCAAAAAGCAACGCTAGACTCTACCATCATTGTGCACCTTTAACTTTTCCGCATTTATGTCTGGTAAACAGGGAATATCTCACTAGAAAAGAAGACATTTGTGCATTGTTTGGCAAGCAAATAAATATATTTATTTACATTTTCCATCAATCAACAATGTTGTGACCTGGTGCAAATATTAATGTCAACAAGGAAAGTACTTACAAATTATTCCTATGTGCTCAAATGTAGATATGACAATTAGATTTTTGTACCTCAGCACAGCACAGTTTCAAAATTAACAAACTACACAGCATCAGCAATCTTAAAGTATCTCAAGTGGGGAATCACATAAAGCTCCAATAATAGACTGTGCAAACAAAGCTAAAAAAAAAAGTACTTCAAGAAAAATCTGAATAATCGGTCGCCGTTGTGATATGTACTACTATGCACAGTTCATGAATGGAACGTGTTACCTCATTGCATTGCCTCCATGTGAGCACTAGAACAGGCAGCTTTTTAGGTCGTTCTTTTCGTGTTTTTCTATTGTCTTTTTCGTTTTCTGTTTTTGCAATAGCAAGCATGGACAAAGTGAAACACAAGCAGCCAAGGGCAGGATGAGACATCTACAGTGCGACTGCTAGCTCTAAACTGATATATTTATTAGCAGACTCTGGAATATACACATATATGCTGTTAAGCAAATGACAATTTAACCAATAGAATAACAGACAAGAAAAAAGGTTATATATATCTCCCACTCTCCTCATTCTATTTTACAGGCAGCCCTAGTATCATTCTGAGTGTGCCCGTGCGTTCCCTTTGAGATAACGTATCTCGGAGAGAAGCTAATCCAAGAGTGGACTGCTGACACATGCAACTGTCTTGGATTTCTCAAACCATTTGTTATTTAACCGCTGCCTTGAGCTGTGTGTTCTGGAAATTTAGGCAGCATCCAGAGTTCCTGCAATGTGTTGCCATGTTTCTCGAGGGCATCAAAAGTCTGTCCTTGGCTGCCTGTGTTTCACTATGGCTCTCAGATACAAACTACCCCATTTCAACACAGTAGAAAACACAGATTTGTAAATAGCATCTGTTGATTGCACTGTACATACCCCCCATATAAAGGATCATAGTGGATACTACATCTTGTGCGAGAATGTCAGGAACACAAAAAAGCTAGATTTGAAACCACTCTTACGTCGTAGTAGTACTATTTGTGTGAAGCTACGCAATTCCTGTCCTGCAAATAATTTAAACCATATGGTTCATCTGCCAGCGAGATGATCCCCTGAAAAGCAATTCACACTTGGCGGGAACTACCGGTTCTGAAACCTATCCCTGACATGTGTAGCCATCAGGGAGGAAACCCAAGGGCTGCGGTGGAAAAGACAAACACACATGGGTTGTGTTCTCACTGTGTAAAAGCTGCTCTGGCTACTAAGAAGAACATATTCCAGATTAATATAACATGGCTTGACATGATACGCCGGCAAAAGCTAACCAATAAAATTAGTAGTTAAATGTACAATACGTAAGCACTTGCCATAACATGACAGTTTCCTTCCTGCATTCATGCGCTACCATTCAACCCACATAAGCAGTGTACTGATTTTTTTTATAGCATTACACGTCGTTTCACAGAACTTGAACAAGATTATATAGCACACGATAAAAGTATAGTGAACATAATATGCAGAAAAAATGGCTAGGAAGCAAGCGAGCTGGTGAAGATGATGCATATGTAAAACCCCCGAGACTAGGGAACACAAAGGGACGTGTCTGTGTCTGTCCCTTCGTGTTCCCTAGTCTTGGGGGTTTTACATCATGCTTAATGTGCAGCTTTCCATTCACGCTTAATGGCCGTAGCAGTAATGCATGAAGGCCACTGCTAAGTTGTGTTGAGAAACACCACTTTATGTTTTTCATGTCTAAATGAAACGTACCTGACCTGATCCAAATTAACCGTTCTGAGTCTGGAACACATAAAGAGAAAAACGCAACACACGCCACAACATTAACAGATAAGCAAATGAGCTGTGGCGAGCTCCACCTTGGGACAAAGTCAACAAGTAATTCACCAAAAGTCAATGAACGCCTGAAATGTAACATCTCTGACTGGTAGCAGGACGGTCCACGTTCAATTCCTGGTGCTAGCACTGACTGGCTTTTTCATGAATTATTTGTTGAAGTTTCGATGTGCTTGAGAACCATTCGGCAACCATTGTATCCTCATGAGGTGATGAGGGTTTGTCATCCCGAAGAGACTCCCTTTCTGACATGTGTCCTTATGGATGCTCATCACTGCAGAAAAAAAAAAAAAGAAAAAGCATTTAATGACAAGAAATGGATATTCGTATTTACTGTATAATGATTGTGCACAACAGAAAGAAGACTTTCGCACAGAAGGCTGTGCTTCTTCAGGTCTAACATCAAGTTACAAAATTCCAGAATATATGACATGTTGTAAGGTAGAGAATAAGTAGAGTTATTGAGTTGTCGAGTCGAGTTGAGGGGGGAGTTGTACCCCCTTTTATTTTATTATATATGATCGTATAATTATTTTTATGTCTGTACCAACCCTCGCTCTCTACATTACAACATGTTTTATATATTCTGGGATTTTGTAACTTCATGTTAGACATTAACAAGAGCAGCCTTGTGCACGAACGTCTCGTCTCATTAAAATTTAGATGCTCTCAACAGTCTTCTTTCTGTTGTGAATCTCTATCGCAGCATACCTGCACATTGCTGTTCTACGTACTGTGACTTTGCAGTAAGAGTATGGACTTTGGGTAAAAAGACTACACAGCACTGCTCAGGTATTTTTGCCTATCGAACACTATGTATGTATGCAGTATGCACACAGTATTTGTGCACCGGACCCAGTAAAAATGTAGTGAATGTGGCGTTGCCCACGGTAATGCACCAAGTTCAACACAATTATTGTAGAATCCAGGTATTTTAGCTTACATGTCAAGCCAGTACCACCCAGTGTGAAGTTGTGAAAAATAAATAGTTTCGATTTTTCTAAGCTCTCAGAACACAGACAGTGAATTAATAAGAGTAGACAATGTTAACATGAATTCTGGGCTATTCTTCAATTAAAGGTTCACGGATAGTAAAGGCACCTTCCTCAATGGACGTTGATGACACTGAAAATTCTAAAACGTTATCAGAGGCGACATCAGCTTCGGTGTGCCAAAGGATTGTATGTCCAACAGTAATCCAGCTAACAGTAACAAAAATGTGCAAAAGACAAATTAACTGAACTAATGTAACGTACCTTCTATATCAGACAGTGAAGCTTGTAACACCCCGTCCACAGGAACCAGTGTCCAGACAGCAAAAGTGCTTGAACTGGGAGATAGCAGCTAATCTGGATGGCGACCTTTGTTTTCCACCCTGAAAGCGCAGGTTGTAACTTTGAGGGCAGATTTAAAAGTGGTGTCAAGATGTCTGCATGCGACCGCACATGAAAAGTTGAACATAGGTGAATACTCAAATTATAACATCACATTGTCATACCTATTGGTGGAGGTAGACTGCAACTAACGTGTCAGCCATTTCTTCATGCACCAGATACAAGCCAGATCATGCTTCATTTCCGCCTTCAGCGTGCACCTGGTAATTCAGAAGTTAGATTATCAATACTATTGTGTTGCTAATCGTGGTTATATCAGAGTAAGCGCAGTCGGACAGCTGCACAATCGATTCATTAAGCTTGCTATTTTTTATATCTGAACCTCGACTTACCTTTTTTGCTCTCGTTTTTTGCCTTGATCCTCCGTGACACGTTCAAAACGTTGTGCGTGGGGCACCTGAGATTTTCATCAGACGATTTCGTGCCGAGATTCCAAAGTGCCTCTGGAGACGCGCGTAACCTATGATAACGTTCGTGGACGAAATCCTTGCAGTGGACATTAGCAGGCACCACTGTCAGCCAAGAGCTTCGCACTTCTGGCAGCTTATAATAGGTAACACTTGAATGCTCCGATTAATTGTTCTAACACCGTAGAACCGTCGTATCTTCGACAACTTCGCCGTGGCATATTACGTATCATATCGCTCCAGCCCATAAAAGGCAAGGTCAGAACAAGGAAGTGCACTTTCCAAACGACGCCGTGCCAAAAAAATATTCACATGCTTTGTTTCCGGCTTAGCAACAACATACCAGCTGTTCGCTTATGTACGATGCACAAAGGACGAAACGAAAGAAGCCAAGCGGCCAAGCCAAGAGTCCATCCCAAGCCAAAGACAGATAAACCGAGAGCAGTGACGTCGGTGCGCCCGTGCGCAGGGTTTACCGACGGTCTGACGGCCGGGTGTGGGAACTAAAAAAACTGTTTTCTAAAAAACTACGAACAGTTGGAGCAAGATATTTTGCACACATATTCAGTGTTCGGTAATGAACACACAGCGCGAGTATCGCTCAGTTCTGCGGCACTTCAAAATCTGCATATCTGACCTTTAAGAACACAACCCATTTTCTCGAATTACAAACGGAGTGTGAACCTTCCCCTTCGAGCATATTAGTTACGCTAGACGTGTCCTCTCTCTACACCAACATCCCGCACGACGACCGTATCCTCGCAGCAGAGGAGGCATTCCAAAAATACTCAGGCCATGCATTTGACCCCATTGTTCTTTCCACTTTTCTCAATCTAATTTTCAAAAACAATGACTTTGAATTCGATGGCAAGCACTACTTACAAGTTAACGGAACGACCATGGGCATCAAGATGGCGCCGAGTTACGCCAACATTTTTATGGGATTCCTAGAAGAAACTTTTTTGTCCAAACGTGAGAAAAAGCCAACCTTCTACAACCGCTTCCTTGATGCCATTTTCATGATACGGCCGCATTCAGAGGACGACCTAAATGAATTTATTAACGACATCAACCAAGTTCACCCTTCCATCAAATTTACTCATTCATATTACACTGTAACAGTTATCTTTCTCGACGTTCAGGTGACATTAACCGACGGGGTCATCTCCACTGACCTCTACCGCAAACCTACGGACTCCCAACAGCAGTTTTCTTTTAACAGCTGCCACCTGTGCGATACTAAACTCGCTGTACCCTGTAGCCATGCGCTACGGTATGGACCCTATCTGTTCCGACAACGAAAACCGTACCTTTAGAGGAGGCCTCCGTTTGAATCTCGAAGCGCCTTTTACCGCCTTCTCACACTGATGAACCACCTACGAGAGCAACAACGAGGCACAATGGATGAAGCAGGGGTGTCGAGCTCGCTCGAAAAAGCGTTAGCTCAAGGGAGCTGCCATCCGTTGGTCATGGAAGGAGTTGCCTTCCGTTGGCTGCTTCATTCCGCTAAGCTTGACGTGCTCGTTTTCCTAAATTCATCGTTTCATTTCATTTTTTCATTTAATTTTCATTTTATTGGAAACATCTGTAGGAACCTGTACAACAGAGGGTGGCCAAAAAGCAGCAAAAAAGCTGCTTGACTAGGGCACGAACCTTTGTCACTCATCACTGATAGTTATCTGTTGCAAGTGACGATGATGCAAGTCGGGGGATAAACCGGCGTTACCGAAGAGAGGGCCCTTGCACGTGTCTCGCGCAAGCCAAAACACTTTATAATAATCCAATGGCATGAATGACAATGATGACAATAATGAAATGACATGTATGCAGATTAGCTGGTCATCAAATGGGCTTGAGAAACGAGAAGGTAGACAGGTAATATAATCAAAACGACCATGAAAGTATTTCAGCAACACTTTTCATGTGTATTCCTATTGGGAGCTAAAGAAGAATCCAGATGCAATCAGAAGTGCTGAG
Organism: Ornithodoros turicata; assembly: GCF_037126465.1. Lineage (NCBI taxonomy): Eukaryota > Metazoa > Arthropoda > Arachnida > Ixodida > Argasidae > Ornithodoros > Ornithodoros turicata. The sequence continues at coordinate 160,005,632 of NC_088201.1, read as the reverse complement.
CAGAAGGGAAATTTGTTAGCGATACGACATCTGCATCCCGGAAGGCAAATCATTACTTTGTGCATCTTGATACAGACCGGTGGTGGGGAAAGTGCTCGCCATTGTCGGCCTCAAAGCGGTGGGAAATGTCACGACTCTCGCCCTTGGGGAATGTTCTGATCTTCTAAGGGAACTGTGCCGACATATGTCTGAAAGCGTCTCAGGAAAACCCAGGGAAAACCCCAGACAGTACAGCCGGCACCGAGATTCGAACCCGGTTACGTCCCAGCCTCGACGTGACACAGCCAGCACGCTAACCACTGCGCCACGCGAACGGGTATTGATAATGACCGACGCATGCCTTGTAGCATCTGGACCGCTTTCAAGGACGCGCAATGATGAGGGGGAGGGGCGTTTGAATTTTGTGACGCAGTGTGACACTCGTAGCCGCCTGCTGTTTTTTTTTTTTTTCGCTCTTTTTTTTTAGATTATCTGGCCTTTTTTAACCATGTCTTGGGAGATATTGCAAGTTCTTCGGGAGGTTATTGGGCGGTGCTGGGAAAAAATCTGTTGCCCTTATCGAATCAGTTTACGTAGATCAAAAGAAAAACAAAAACAAAATCAATAACAATCAATTACAACGAAGGTTATGGGACGCGCAATCCACACAGTGACGCGTCATATTTTTTTAAAGACAATAGCACAATAGCTTTCTTTTTTGCAGTTAATATTTCTGCACGACGTTCTGTTCTTTGATGACGTAAGCATCTGAACAATAATTGTTATTTTGTCTTTGTATACATTACGGTAAAATAAACACAGGCCCCATGAATGACATTCCGCTAGATATGGCCGCGAAGCAACTGTGGCTATGAGTGGCGAACCTCACTTTTTTTACAGAACTATGAAGTCCACCACGGATAAGCGCAGACTCAACCAAAACTATGCACGGTATCGCGACAGGAATAGTCGAAAAAAATTAGTAATAATTACGCTTTAGCGCCGCCTGCTTGATTTTCGCAAAGAATCGGGCGTGATCTTTGTGATAAGACGGTTATTTAGATTTCTTTTTGATAAGACGGTTATCACCAGCATCAAGGTCAACGCATAGGTACGAAAGGAAAAACAAGAGGCGGGAACACTTCCTCCTCTCCCAGCATTTTCCGTGCGCTCTTCTTTGCGACAATCAAGCAGGCGTGGCCAAAAGCGAAACTTTATTATTTTTTAGTCGATTTCTGTTGCGATGCTGTGCATAGTTTTTGTTGGGTCTCTGGCTGTCCGTGGAGGACTTCATATTTGTGTAAAAAAGTGAGGTTCACTTGGGAATTTTCAAAGTCCGATTGAAACAAATAAATTTCCGTCAAGTAAAAACGTGTCAAAAGCCTTCCTAAATAGCGGAAAAAGTTCCCAGAAGGCAATTGCCCAAAGTTCCACAATCCTCCGGCGAGTACGTCGCCAGTTATCATTTTTTATCACCTTAGGTGAAACACCCTGTATCTGTAGCTGAAAAAGTTACGAGACTGTCACCGGAATGCGTATCAGGTTCTCCAAACACAAGATCAAGGTCAGGTGATGTTACTAGAAGGAGCTGCAGAATCTGAAAACGAACGATGCCCAGTCAATTACAAAATTAACAACAACAAGAAAAAAAGCTATCATTTTATAGCACAGTAAGATTGACTTACATTTACACGTTTTCATGCACGCTTGATATGTGGCAAAATTATTGCCGTTTCCCCCACATCCTCCGTAGATAAATTTCAGGCAATCCAGAGATCTTGGATTGAAGTAGAACCTCGTGATTTTTGCCTTGCACGGGCCTTTAGCAGGAGCCATGTAGCAGGCATTGGGACGATCCGCTATTGGTACAAAGAAAATGAGGGGTCAAATAATGGAAGCAGCAATAGCTATATAGGGACCGTGCAGTAAAGTTTCGGAGGAGAGAAAGAAGCCGCACAGGAACGCCGCCAAACGAGCAGCGGCCGTGTTTTGTTCGGGACAATCGTCCACATTTCGTTTGCTTCCCTTATCTGCTTTTACCTGAGTGGCAGGGAAGTCGGCAGTAAGAAAAAGGACACATAGAGAGCGAGCGGACCACTGATCTCTATAGTAATAGTCTGGATAGCGGATTGAGGGTGCAACCGTACGGTCACCGCCGCCATCTTGCGAAGCTCAAAACATTGCCGTCCGCGACTCAGCTGCATAATCTGCATGCGCCTTTGCGTAGCATTTTTGCGGTGTCATGCCCGCCTGCTGTGGTTATGGGTGTACTGCCCGTACTGGCAAGATACCGGGGACGACATTTCACAAGTAAGTAACTTAGTTTTACTAATAAATGTGATTTATTAGTCCACGAGCGGGGCGACGAAACGTTGCTGTTGAAGCATGTGTGCGGCACTTTGTGACTCGTGTCTCAAGATCTAAACGTTAAACTTTAAGCAGGTACGTTATCTGGATAGAGTCATTGTGATAGTCCAGACTTCCTGCAGTTCGCGGGTATGGTCTCGGCACGTAGCAGGCGTTGAAGTGGGCGTGTCAGGTGGGATCTACGGCTTAGTTTGTTTCTCACGGTATCGACGATTGCTTGCTTGGATCAGCCTTGTCATCCCTGCCGTAACTGATGGCATAAATTGTACAATGCAGGTTCCCTCACAGCCGCCCACAACATTTAAAAAAGTGTGTGGTGAATGTCAGGCGAAAGGACTGGACGCCGTCGAAGACATCACTGGTCTGCAGCAAACATTTTAAAGACAGGTGCTTCGACAGAACAGGGCAAACCGTTCGACTGAGGCCTGACGCTGTGCCCAACAAGTTCGACTTCCCAGAACACCTAAAGAAAGTAATAATGCATACGTCATATGTAGAGGCCGGATTTATATGCACTAAAAGCTGGTTGAACACACATGCACGAAAAATTCATTAATCTTGCTCAAAATATGCACCTCTAGAAATTCACTTGCATGCATTTAAAACACGCAACAAATTCACTGGGGCAAAAGTATATTACTTTATGCAGCGTACAAAAAGCATGCACAGTTGAAAGCATAGATCGAGAAGTTACCAGTCAAAATGAACTCCCTACGAAGTTACCATGTGAAAAATGTGACTAAGTTAACAACGAAGTTATTCAGCCTGAAACGTAACTCGCAGTTACGGAGTTACTTAAGAAAAAGAACGAGTTACTCCCACGTTACTTCGGACACAAAATAGCAGTGCAGCTACACTACACAGGTGCAGCTCGTGTGAGCAGTTGAGTTCGACCCTGAGTTGCCTGCGTTGAGTTTTCGCTGATGTCCAACAATGCGAACGCTTTGCATCTTATTCCCTGTGGGCACACAATGGTCCAGCTTCATTCAATAGCAGCGGTTCTTACTTCTTGAACAGAATACTGTCATTGACTGAACATCACGTTTTATGACATAAAATGCCATGGAAGAACCGGAGAGAAAGCAAGAAAAGAAGTGGACGTGAGTGAAAAGCGAATTAAAAGTAACGTGGAACTTAGCTTAAGTTACTTTGGCAAAGTTACCTGAAAAAGAAATGAGTTCCTCTGAAAGTTATCACGGCACAAAAGTAGAGAGTTAAGTTATAAGTTACCAAAAAAAGGAACTTAGGTTACAGTAATGAGTTGCATCGAACTCTGGTTGTAAGTGTGTATTTGCATGAAAGTCTAGCCTCTATGAATCATGTTCCCTAGTTAAGAGTTTCAAGCGATGGTTGATTATTGGAATCAGTACTGCATGAAGTGCACCTTAAAGCTGCAACTAGTCCAATATATGAAAACACTCTGAATTATGCATTCATATGCAGTTAAAAGCCACTATCATATTGGATAGGACAGTACTAAGATGGGTAAAAGCATATAAAGGAAAAAGTATTGCACGAAAATTTTGCCTAACGTAGAAACTCGCATTAGTGGGACATACAAACACACCAGCCACATGTCTCTTTGGTGCGTTCCAGCATGTTTACTTACTTAGAGACAATAAATAATTTTTCAACCTCGAATGTCTACTCTTTATTCTCCCTGCTTAAGTTTGCGACAATATATGTTTGAATGCAGCCCAAAGGAAAACAATGTGATCCGTCTGGTCAAAGAAGTTTCCCAGTGCTACAGCAGTATTGGACTGTACCACCTTGCCAAGGAATGTACAGAGAAGGTGACAGCCAGGCCTCATCTGCGAAAGAAATTGTCAAGGTTGATCATATTCAACAACCAGTAATGCACTCTGCCCACTTACCTGGTTGACTACTTCAAACTTGCTGTTGCAACTGGACTTGTGATACGTTGATATTGGAGCTTTCACCACAAGACCTTGCTACTTAGCCTTTTTATGACTTATTCACTCTACCTCTAGTCATTTTGAACTGTCTTTACCGCCATTTGCTTCCCCAGTGCACATATTTCTAGTCGATATGTTTTTACCGTCATGTAGCCTTTATATCACATAATATCATTCTAGTCCTTTGGAAGTGCTTTAGTGCCGTTCGGCATTCCGTGTCATAACTAGACATATCTAAACTTCCTGTGCAAAGCATGATGTTTATACCCATGCATATTAAGGTGGTTACATAAACAAATGTATCTAACATTCCCTGGCATTCCACACCCCCGAGCAGAAAGGAAATGGGAGAAACACGAGAAGCAACACGCTGACAGACGACAAAGGAAACGTAGCACAACAAATACAACAGCACACAAAACCAGCAAATCACATTATCGAAGTTCAAAGTACAAAATTGGAACGACACGACCTCACACGAGTACAAAATAGGCAGGAAATAACATGTATGTGACGAGATTTCACACAAAAAACGTAAGGAATCCAATCACGAGGGATTTCTGCAGCGATCCGTGGCAAAATATTAGCGAAGCAGCAAGGGAAGCGCTCACAAACAGCAAAACTTGTCACAGCTTACATGCATTCCAATGGGCTGCAATGGCTCTTTTGAGCACCGCAATATGGCGGACGGTTGGCGTACCCTTTCCCGCGATACCCTCACCCATCCGCTATCCAGCCTTTATACATAGAGATCAGTGGAGCGGACAGTGTAAATTCTCGCACATGTGGTGCTGCCGCCACAGTGTTCGGCGCGCCGCCTGGAGAAGCGCACGTCCCTCTACGGGTTGTCACAACGAAGTCGGACCACACTTAGAAAGAAAAAAAAAAAGTGAGACGAAGCGTTTTGCATTTGGCGTTTCTTGAGCGTTTGCGTTTTCTGAAACAACCTGGCCGACCTCAAGGGGAACTGTGCCGACATTCGCCTGAAAAGTTTGCCGGAAAAGCCAGGGAAACCCTCGGACAGCAAACCGGGTGGGAGGATTTGAACCCGCCACCTCTCAGTCTTCACTACGACCTTGGTTACCACCAACGGAGGGATGCAAGTAACAGATTAAAATTGCTCTTTCGTCTACACCGTGCGTAATCTTTTTATTGACGGAATAATGTTCTTTCTTTTACAACCACTTCTTTGACGTGATTTTTAAGAGAGCTTCGCAGACTGTTACCTAGAGAGAGAGAGAGAGAGAGGCCGATAAAAAACTAGACATGTGGGAATAGTAGCCGTAAAAGACGAAGCGTATACGAAGTGAATGGATATATAATCGAATCAGTTATGTAATACAGCATACGGATATTCGGGTGCATACACAATAGATGCGAGCGGATCATCATGCGATGCAGCGCTCACTTTGTTCCATGTCTCTATTCCGACGCTTTTGTGCTTAGAAGTGGAGCTTCCGTATGATTCGAATCCATTCGGTTTGGAAGATACATTACTTCGATGCGAAGTTGGAATACAGAACTACGCATTCGATTCGGAATTCGAAAAATCCGATTCTTCCCAAAGCTATAAAATAATGATAGCGTGACTCACCTGAAACCAGGCAAATAGTAAGAGCCACGAGAACGAATAGGTTCATTGTCACACGATGGCTTCGAAGCGTTTAACTCCGGATATCAGTTGTGTGAGTGTCTCGTGCACTTGGGTTTTTCCACGGTATCTGTACGCTGCAACAAACCTTGAAACAATACCGAGTTTCATATAGTGTGCCTGTGCATGTCGGGCGTTGTTATTGCAATTCTTGTGCGTGCATGCCAGCCATTTCCCTCCTTCCACAAAAGCTGCCACGGCCTTGGCCTCCGAGTTGAGAGTTGCACTGGCATGATTCTCGCCCAATGAACAGGTTTCGTGTTGTTTTATCGCCCGCTACAAGTTTCTTATTGACATTTTGGCTCCAATCATTATAATTAAAAAATGAACTAATCAATTTCACTTAATTAACTAATTAATTACAAAAGAAAAATAATCTGAGTTTCCTCGCACCACTGGTAACACTATACAGTCCGTCTTTTTGGTGTCCGATGAACCATTTTTTTAGAACTCTGGCTCATTTTTCGTGAAACACCCTGCATGAGAAATTCAGTTCATATTCTCGTTTTCAGATGAACAGATTATTTTCTCACTTTCTGTCTCGTGTCTATGTTTATAAATCGTTTCTGAGAACTTAATGCTCACTATAGCGGTTACGGCATCTCTAGGAAAATATATGCACGACTAAAATGTTACGTTGCAGATGTCCTCACTTTTCAGCATGCATTCTGCTAGGGAACATTATGTCACATGAATATGCTACGACACCTTGACTCTGCGGCAGGGTTGGAGGGTGAAGTTTGGAGGCAGCATGTGACATAGTGTCTGTCCAATCACAGGGCTGAGATAAAAGGGTATTCGTTGTTCGTTATGGCTCCCCGCATGGATCCACAAAAGAAACGGGGCGCTTCGTAACCTAGAGCCGTTTGCTGTAACCCCTTTTTTGGGAGAGGGTTCAATGAGCTCCCTCCATGGGATATAGGGGAAACTGGGACATTGGGAAGCTGCGCAGACTTCTGACCTGCTCGCATATCGTATTGTACAGTAAAATGCAGTTGAAGGCACAGTAATTAGGGGGGTGACACGTTTCGACGCCATTTTAGATAGACTACGTGCCCTTGACTATAGGCCGGCCCCAATGGTGCGTTTTTCTTGCGTAAATGCTGAGTTTCCACGCCCAGTGCGAAATTGTGTACATCGCAACTGCTCGTATCGCGTGGTTCACTGCATCAGAGCAGGTTTCATATTTCACGCAGCAGTCAGTTCACGTTCCTCACTCCTCTTTCTTAGAACATCATACGACCACCACCACCACCAGTCAGCTCACAGGCGTCCAGAGCAACCAGCCAGGGCGCAGCAAGTCTCTTCTGGTTCTGATCTAGCATTCTACTTCGTTCTTTAGCAATGGCCGCTCTGACGAAGAAGCTGAAGGCCATCTCCAAGTACAACAACTTCAATTACAAAGGAACGCACACAAAAACAACAATTTCAGGATGGTAGAGGAAGGACTTCGTAAAGCACATACTCCAAACCCGCTGTGGACGCAGCAGCGGGATTTGCGCCCCATGCGGTTTGACAGGCGTACTTTTTCACGGTGCGTGGCCATGTAGACTGCTATGCAGCGCGATATTCTCAGAAACACGCACCATGCGGGCCGGCCTTATCGTTTCACCTAGGAGACGCCGGCAAAGAGAGGGTGATCAGCACTGCAAAGGCGCGCATTCACATATGCAGCTGTCAGCCATAATCATATTGATGTGCATCGGCATCAGCTCTTTCAGAGAAAAGGTACATTCTAAAAAAAAAGAGTGATTTTACTCCTCTTGGGGACTAAGTGCGTTGCCACTGAAAATAGTCCGTTTCAGAAGTAAATCCACGGGAGTAAATGAATGTTACAGAGTTGAGACTGCATTTCACGTTCTGTTCTAAGAGTCCCACGTGCAAAATTCGTGTGCATGCATGAAAATACTTTGAATCAAACCGACAACAGTGATATATCGAGTGATATCAGAACCTTGCGACATAAATAGGGAACCATTTGCGAAGAAAGAAACTCTAACTCTTTCTTACTTTGTATGGGCGGAAACATTAAATTCTATGTTGGCTGAGTTATAGAGCCTTATGACATCAAATTGACCAAGAGCACATACTTACGTAGACTGTTGCATGCGACTGTTGACCTCATCCCATAAACATTCATGTCGTTGTTTTTGTTGTCGTTGCATGCCGAAGACCATTCGCGAAGTTTAGTGACAATTTGCAGTACTGGGGAATACATGTCGGGGTTAGGGGAATAAATGGGGAGTAACTGCAGTCTAGAGGAGAAAAAGCCGCAGTTACTCCCCATTTACTTCTTTTTTCTTAGTGTGTACTTCTGGTGGATGGCAATGTGACGGAACCGAAGGTCAGTACTCCAAACATTTTTCCTGAAGCGATGCAGCAGCTCGTTGAGTGCCACCTGTAAATGCACAATACCAGGATGCATCACGTGTACTAGACTTCCCAAGCAACTGAAGAAATCACGCTGGTGTACGCCTCTATGTGGTAATCAATCGATGAAAGGCTAAAACACCTTCCAACGAATTTTGTTATCTTTTATTTGTCGCCTTGATACCGATATGCTTATGAAATGGACGTTGGGATAATGGGACAATTGTCTGTGAGATATATGTGGCATTAAATTAGCCAGTCAGGTTCCCTCTCGGCAATATACCTATAGATATACCTCTGTTCCTGATAACGCAGACCTGGTTCGCAGAAAACAGTGTAATCTCCAGAGAGCCAATTCAACCCTTGTCGTTCCCACACCCTATGATTATGATTCTTTTATCGATGTCGTTTAGGAATGCGGTTTCGGCTAGAAGGGATCAAAACTGCATCAGGAAGGAAGGATTTCATGGATTCTATCCGACTGGTCATCGCGGCGCTGCTCCTTACAGGCTAGTGCATTTCATACAAATCATATTGTTCGAATATTATGCCGGCGGTAAGCAGGAGCGGATTTAACACTTCCGTGTGTGTGGGGGGGGGGGACACTCAATGTTCGGACTGACCATATATACGCATAATTCATATCAGGCGGGACCAGCAACCACAGGCAAGAGGGTATACTATGCAACAGGACTGCTTGGTAACGCCTTTCAGCGCGAACATTTTTATTTGCATTTCGTAACTCTTAGCAGACAAGAGAAAATGTAGAAATGACGTTACAAAAGAGAAAATTTAAATTAAAAATACAAATTGTTTGTTCCGCGTCACTAGGACAGATGGCGCATGCGACTAGAAACTAAAGGCCGATCAAAGCAGCGTGGTGGCATGTCTCCTTCGTGTGCCTTCAAAACTTTTGCTCGTTTAGACACCCCAGCCCGAGAGAAGTGCAGCTATGACCAAACGGCTGAATAAGCAGGCTGCAGAGGGTATTAGCCGCAGGGATGAACCAAATAAAATTGAATGGTGCCTCTTGTCAGGTGTTCGCTCTTTTCGAATGGACGCTTCAGTTGTGTGTTATTACCTGGTGGCCCTGCTAAGCGTACATTCGGTACCCCGCAAATGACCTTCTCGTGTTGTGTCGTGCGATTGCGATTCTCGGTTCTTTGGGTGCCGACTAGTGACAGGTCTTGTGCGGACAGTTAGGTGCGTCGCATTCACAATGGTTCAAGAAATCGTGGAACCCACAAAAACATAGCCAGCAGAGATGCGATTTACGCGCATATGCACAATCCGTTTTCATAACCTGAAGAAGCAGCCTCGAGAGCACTCACTGGTCGGTTAGTGCTCGCAAAGCGAGGAGAAGTCTTGGTGAGTCGCCAAGCACATCGACTGGTAGAACGCTAACAACAACAACAACTTTATTTTCGGCCTTGGAGAGTGGGGAGTTTCATCGCAACAGGCGATACTCTACCCCAGTGCTTGGTGGAATGGGGGGAATAAAATAACGTGCCCCTTTACAATAACGATCGAAGTCCGATGGTGTCCAGAAATGTCAGAAGACCTTTGAGCGCAGAGCGTTGCTGGGCTGGATTGGGCCAGGGACCAAGCAATTTCGGTAGGGAGAAAGGGCGAGAGTCCAGCTGACGAAGAGACTCGGAGAGTGTGGTTCGGGAAGGTTCGTAGTGAGGGCAATGAAGAAGAATGTGCTCCAGATCCTCAAGAGCACCACAGTGGCAGCAGGTGGTAGAATCAATTTGTCTCAAGCGGTAACGCCACTGAGCTGTAAAGGCCACATCGAGGCGCATGCGGTGGATTAATGCAGCATCCTGACGAGATGTGTTTCGTGGCATGCGGAAAGCGAGCGTGGGATCAACTCTGTTCAACATAGAGGGGGGAAGAATGTCGGTTGTCCGTTGGCGGGAAGCCAGGGGTGTCACTAGACGTCGCAGAATTGAACGGCGGTCTCCTCTAAGCAGAACAATACGGGTCCGGTTCCGAGACGAGAGTGCTGCTTCTGCGGCGCTGTCGGCCTGCTCGTTCCCCACGACACCACAATGGGCTGGAACCCACTGGAGAACTAGCCTGTGGCCTGCGGCGTAGATAGTGTGGTAAGCCATTAACACGTCTGTGACTAGGGGTGCGGATGGGCCTCGTATGCCGGAAGTTTCAATTGCTTGAAGTGCAGATTTGGAGTCTGTAAAGACTGCCCATTCGCGGGGCGGAAAATCAGCGATGTGTTGTAGAAAGAAAAGGATGGCATAGAGTTCCGCAGCTGTGGAGGAGGTTGGATGTGAAAGGCGTCTTCCGTGCACGACGCCTTCGGATGGAATGACGAAGGCTGAGGCGGACTTGTTGTTTCGGGATGCGCCATCAGTATATGCTGCCGTAAACGTAGAAAACTTCTCGTCTACCAGAGCATGAAAATGGGCTCGGAGGACTTGAGGGGGGACCTGATCTCCCAGGGGGACCTGGGGGGACCTGACTGAGGGGGGACCTGATTCGTAGAACGCTAAGTTCCCGAGCATATTGCGAAATAGTCACACTACAGTGGGTTTTACGCATCATGTCATTTGGACTTCATACAAAAACGACTGCATTACTTCATTACGAGCGATGTCCCTGGCCAGTTTGACATCGATTGTTCATTTCTGTCGAGAAGATGCGGGGTTGACTAGCGAAATTTCGAATCTGAATTGAAGGAATTGAATTAACTTCAAATAAAATGAAAGAAAAATGTCTACTGAAGATGACACATTTCACTGTTGCACAGGAGCAATTGAACCTCTATTTTTCCGCTGAACCTAACGTGTACAAAGCCCAGACGACATGGGTCGTGAAAACCATTGCATTTTGATGTGGCGAGAGCGGCCTTGGTTTCATGGGAGGGGGGGGGGTGCCCCCCTCCCTTCCCTCTAATCAGCCCCTGGCTGTATGAAAATGGGAAGCTACTATCTTAAAAGCCATTATTCCAAATGCGAAAATGAAACACATTTGGTTATTTGGGTAGTGCCATCGACAGGTTTAACTCAACTATGTGGCGTATCGTGGTATTCGTGACTGAGAGATAACAGCCGATTTGTTCAGATTCTACCCTCGTGCTCTGGGATCCTCTGACCGAATAAGAAATTGTGCTAGCACGCAACTGTAAGGAAGCTGCTACAGCTTCAGCCAGCAAAGTAATTGTTACTTGAGAGCCTCGAGATAATGAAAAGAGGTCGTTTCGTCTGCCTCTCCCCCCCCCCCCCAGACTTCCGTAGCTGTTCTTCTTCACAATAGAGAGAGTGTCGTTATGAACGAAACGGGCGGCCAAATGCCTCACGTGTTCCACCTCAAGTGCTGATATTCGCACGCAGACCCCTTAGAGGTCAGATTATGCATGTTGGGTGATGTTGGGTAGCACACAAGCGATACACAAGGGCTCAGTGTTGAAAAGGCGCGCATTTTCTGGCAAAGTTTGTTTATCAGATTGTGCTCATCCGCAGTAAAACCTCCCGGCGTCCTCTGGGATGTCGTGACGTTAGATCATTCAAGCACCTTTATTGGCCCAATAGTGTCGGCTACTACAGCGTTGTAGCAACGCGACCGGTCGATTGTTCCGCGTGTAACCAGCGGAGGATTGAGAAAAACAGGGTTGGTTCAACCTCGCCAAAGCATTAGATTAAAAATCATGCTCACTCTGCGCGCTCGCGTTACCAGAAAGATGGATGCCGCGCGCTGCAACATATATTGAGTGTGTGATACGGCGAAGTTCTGTTGACTGCTCATCGGATGCCGCATTGCTTAAAAGTCGCAGTTCAGTCTGGGAAGTCAGTGGGTTAAACGTGGAGCCTTAGCACTAGCAACGCATATTTTTCTACAAGAATTCCCAGACAGAACTGCGACTTTTAAGCAATGCGGCATCCGATGAGCAGTCAACAGAACTTCGCCGTATAACACACTCAATATATGTTTAGTTGTCCCTTTAGTTCCCGAAAGTGATGGGTACGATATTTCCGGTTTCAAATAGATCACTCAGTTTAATCGGGAGGGTATCGGAGTCGGTGGAGTAGCGATTTATGTAATAAGTGGAGCCAGCACTATGGCCACCCGTCACATATCCATGATGGTTTCCGAAGCTACGAATATGGGAGTCAAAACTTCTTTAGTACAGAAATCTGGAACATATATGTTTGGACATTTAGATGGTCTGTGCGGATTAGATTACCATTGGCTACATGAGGTATCTTCTCATTGCAGTCTTGTAAAATACGGGCTCACCGCTCCCAAGGACACAGTGCTTTGCCTCCGATTACCCCACTGTACATATTCGGAGCATTGCCCAGTTTAATCCGTACCTAGCTAGTGCGGGATAACGTGATACTGCTATCGTTCTAATGGGGAATTTCAACTTGGACTCCACGGTAAATGACTTTTACCCAACTTTCACTCCACTCTTAATTCATAAACCTCTTGAAAGATTTGTATCGGTTACAAGTCGCATTATCCAAAGCACCAATTACTCTCGGCGGATCCTGCACGCACATGGTTTGCTTAGACATTTTGAATGATTCGGATTCAGTTACTGCATCTCGTACTCCTATCACCACCCATTACTCGCGGTGTTTCCTAGTACCGCGCGTACGCTTCCAAGAAAGAATGAGTGAAATATTTCGATTGATTGACTGATTGATTATTTAAAAGAAAACCAGGGAGAAATAATGAAATATTTCGACAATGTCATGGGTGAATAACTTTTAACGGTTCAGCGCTTTCTGCACAGCGTCGTTACAGCGAGACAAAGCAGTGCCTCAAACGTTCACGTCACATGTATCTTCCCCATCTCGGTAGAATGGCCATGCATTCGCTCAGTAGTTTACTCAGAACTTCCTCCTTGGGGGCTCTTGGGTTCCGCGGAAGGAGGAAAGGGGGCGAAGTAAGTCGCACTATAAAGTCTAATCCATGTATTTCCATGCTATTTCCCCACAAATTGTGCACAAGGTCTCATTCAACGACAATGCTTCTCACGTTAACAGCAACCCACTTTTGTCCCGTGATAACTATTTTTATCGCGACTGACAAGTGCTTGTCATTATGGCGATAAACGCGCACAATCTTGCCCTTCCAATGACACGACTGTGATCCTGATTACGAATTCGGTAGACACTCTCGCTCGTGGCTGTTCCTTATCTTGTGGCACCCCCGCGACCAATGCAAGCGGATGAACAGGAATTTGAGCGCAAGGAAGTTGGGCGACAGAGCGCATCCTTGCACTGCTTCGCGCAAATTTGTAAACTGTTTGTAAAATTTGAAACTAGTTAATTACTCCAAAGATAATTGAAAGTCGATGCATTTTTTTACGGGTTTGGCACTTTCTCGGGGTTCCCATCGCTACGGCTCGGGCGCGAAAGCCCAGCGAAGCAAAATAAAGCTGGAAATTTATTCAATTCACGAGCGCATGAAACCCAAAGGCTGAGTGGTCAATTTGTGGCCGACGCATAAAGGATGCTAACAGACAAATAAATTTCCCGATATAATTACAGTTTTTGAATTATTCAGCCGGGAAATTTTCGTTAAACTCCCTGTATATCTGTCGAATCTGCAGCACATAATAACGAAACCAAATAAATGTATAATCTAGAATGCTCATGACTTTCATTTACTATACAGCCCCACAGATAGTCCTTATGACAAAATATTTGTTCATGCTATAGAAATTCTATTCCATTTCTGTAGAAATATGTCAAAAGAGTCAATAGAGATTATACTGGAATTTCTACAGATTTTATATGAAAAATTCTTTGGAACTGCTTTGGACAACTAATTGTCATTTGCGACAGACTTCCTTTTGACATTTCTCCAAAACATTTCAAAGGACATTTCTGCTCTGGACTTCCTTTAGACTTCATTTTGAAAGTCAGCGTGCTTTGCTTTGAACAGCTATTGAAAGTCATTTACTTTTCTTTTGACTACTTCCTCCCCCATGCACATACTACGTTGTCTCTGCTTGACTTGGCCACAAATTTAATTCAATTCGCTGTGAAGTATTGAGGGTCAGGAACGTAAAATAACATGTGAACAGGTGTACTGTATTGAGTCACTGCATTTTCGCAAGCATTGACGCGAGGCTTTCTTTGGTCTCCCGTAGGCTGGTGCTTGTCTACCTTCACCGTGTTCCTACAAGGAAAGCACAATTTTCACAATTTGTTTGAAAACATAGAATATAATCCCTGAGTATATTCAAGTCTGTTCCTACCCCCGTATGGGGACAAAGATGACCATTACAGTGCTAAATACTTGACACTTACAAACACTTCCATAAATTAATTATGCACCAGTTATGCTACTCCATCATTGTGACAAATAGTGGAATAAACAAGTCCTCCAACTGTATTATGCGTCCTCTCTAAAAATACGGCCGGTGTCAACCATTAAGTGCGCGATTGAAATCCTTTGTACATGCTCGGAAAATAAAATGTTGAGCTGAGCGCTAACTCAGAACTACGTGCACTGCAGCTCCCTGCATGCAGCAGCTACAAATACTTTTTTTATCTTATAGTTTTTATACTTTTATATGTTGAAATAAATAAAACATTAGAAGACTCACATGTAGCAACAATATAAGCGTCAATGCACCTTGTCGGAAATCCACTTGACGACGAATTTCTGTCCTCAAAAATCAGCTACGCTTTGCAGTATTCGTAAACTCTCATCAACGTGCCGGAGGTTTTCGATCAGATAGACGTCCAGCATGCCCACATCCTGCCACTTCACACAAACAAAAATCCACTTGAAACGCTAAAAAAAAAAACTAACTTACCAGAGAACCTGTAAATGGCGCCACGACGCTATCAAGTAAATATGGCAAAGAACAGGCGAGGAAGGAGTGGCTCGGCTTGGATTTGAAAGCAAACAATGTTGCCCGCCGTGATTCACTGTCACCAAGAACGACGAATGGAGCAGGAAAGATACACGCTAAAAATGACAATATTGAAGAAAGAAAGGAAGAAAGACATCATAATTGTAATTAAGGGGATAATAATATAATTAATGGATGCGGAAACGCGAGCTTTTCCTTTTTTATAATGCAGCGCAAATAAATATGAAGTACGGCCTTTCAGGAGTGCTCGCCGATCTGCCTTTGTCAGGGGGGGGGGGGGTATGTTTATCCACGTCTTCGTTGCGCTTCTTCTTGCATAAGCCCTGCAACAACGTGAGACTTGGTGGTCGTTTGAGCATATACTTGCAGAGGACTGGTCTTCAAAGAAAGACGACCGTATTTCTTCCCGTGTGCACATCGTGCGTTTGGCAGGCTTGTTACACGAGATACATATATTGTGCAGCATCATAGCGTGACCGCAATGAACGACGTAGGAATGTTTCGCGACCATTCTGACCACATCTCTGGTCAGAAAATCGAGTGATCTGACCACATAAGTTATCTCGGTGTTATCCTCGATTGTAGTTTGTCGTGGAGGTTACAAATCGACAGTGTGGCTCGAAAATTGAGAAAGTCCTGCCATGCGCTGTTCTTGGCAAGACAGTGCTTTCCCTTGTATATCCTGAGACAGTTATATTTTGCCCTTTTCCAGTCCCATTTACTATACTCTATTACGACCTGCAGCAACACCTGGGTGACCTACCTTGATTGTTCATTCAAATTACAGAAGCGGGTCTTGAGAATAATAACTTATTCTGACCTTCGGACACACTCTGCTGGGCTCTTCTCTCAGCTTAGCATTGTGCCACTTCCGGACCTTGTGCGTGAACGATGCGCTCTTTTAATCCATTCAGTCATAACTAGGGAAACACCATTCCAAAATGATATGTTCCGTGTTTCCACTAGAAACAATAGAAGTGTGGTATTGATTCAATATACGCTATTTCGTCCAAATAATGTGTACGATACGAGATTAATTGCGTCTTTTGGTCCTAGGATTTGGAATCAACTGCCAATTGAGCTCAAAAATAGTAGATTTTTTGTTAAAGACTTGGATCTCAGTTGTCTCACGACGTAAACACCCAAATATTGAGTTAAAGACTTGAGACGTTATATTGTTTCCACATCGTTGTATCTCGGTTGATATCAGGGCACCTGAATATTCTATGTTTCGTTCTTTAATTGCCGATTCTTAGCACACTACATATAATGGGTGTTCTTAACTAGCTATGCTATGGAATCCCTATTGTGGTGTCTGTTTTTTACTTGCATTTGTATTTTGAATTTGAATTTGAATAATCAAACAAACAAAGATTCGAACTGCATTCGTTCAACCATTCGTCGGTTATATGAAAGTGGTCATTAGAGTTGCCCCACGCAACTCGTAGGATGTAGTTTTGTAGTGTGTTGTTTATCTCGTAGAGCGCATCGCGGGATGTAGATCGAGAGCCCTTATACGTATTTTTTGCATGTTTACTTGAGTGTGCGCATTGCTATATACCACACAGGCCATATTTCATTCATAATAGTTTCGCAAATAAACACGTACGGGTCGATCTCATAGTGCTTTTGAGTTAGGCATAGTGTCTTCAAATCAGGATATATGTATCCTGTTTGCTGGGCCGAACAGATGCAATTAAGGGTAGTGCAGCATTTCCCACTTCTTGAACCATGCTAACATTGCCAGAACAAGGAACATTACGCTGTGCTGTGTATTCCACACTCAGTTGTCTCGCGATGTAAACCCACCATTTATTATATTGTGTACTCCATATATTCAATTAGGCAGCACTTCCCATACCCGAATTTTTTTTAACATGTGTTTAAATTGCACAACTGCTACTCCAGTAACTTTGCCACCAAATTAGTCAGTGACAAACGGTATATGTACTTTATCACAAATTTAATAATCTTGGTGGAAATGGTTGATGCTGTCCTCTGCCTTTTACGGTGCACTTCGTAGCAAAATACACAGAGTCCAAATGTTTTCCTTGTCCACAAATGCCCTGTCAAAGTTGAAAGACCCTTATCAAAATGGGGAAGCCCGGGCTTGCTTGTCCAGAGAAACAAAAATGAAACTGCAGCGTTCAACGTAAATAACTGCATGCTGAGCAACTAAGGCTGGTGATGCCGAAGACCTAATATTTCTAGGTTAAAAGGAACAAAGGAGAAAAGACCACTGCGGCGTATTAATGTTGTTTCAAAAGTATAATACCACAAAATTTGTGAGAGTCAGTTGGTGTATTTAGTTATGTTGGCCACCTCCTGCACCAGTTTTTAATAAGGTTCAATTGCGTTGCTACCAACCAGGGCCTAAGCCTGACCTATGATCTAATAATAATAATAGTATCTATCTATGACCTATATGGACCTTCAACACTAGTTTGCTCTATGTTTCACACGTGGCTTCTAGTGAAATTCGAAGCTGCTCTGTTGAGCTGACAGGAGACTTGCAGAGTAGAGAATTTTTTTATTGATATTTTCCAAAGAACACGTAAAAAACAATGTGCTGTACCAACTGTATTCAAAGAAATACAAATATACTTTGTTTTAGCTATGTGCATGTTACCAGATTACAGGTGACCGATGACACACAATGGGCGTCAAGGGTGAGAACACAAGAATACTACCACTGCGGGCACTGTCCTGAAATTCCAAGTCACCGTTTTTCAGAAGGCAATGACCACACACAGCCTAAGGATCATATTGAACTCCTTCCATTATTCTTTTTATTGACAGCATGTCGGCTGCCATCCAGATCATGAAAGTGACCTTTATCGTTGAAAGAACGGTTCAGCAGTAAGCGAGCTGATGATAGTGTCCATGATGGCGATACCTGAAGAGGAGATACAAGAAGGGACATACACAGACTATGCTGAGACATTCTGTATGTCCCTTCCTCTACCTCGTCTCAGGGTTTTTCGCTATGGACCTTCATGATGTTTCCTTCCGGAAACTTTACATATTTTTATGTAAAATTATGAAGGTACAACCAGGCGCTGTTAGCAAATCACACTGTACTTTTCTTGAAACAAAATCCATAGAAGGTACACAGTCATCTTCAGCATTGCACACATCTATGGGACATGTTAATCACTTTGGAATGTCACAGACATGTCATGGAGGCCGGCACATGATTAGTTTTGTTGAACAGACAACTATTTGTCATATTTTAGGCACAAAAAAGCAGTTTTGGCACCTGCATGTTGAGACAGATGTATCTCTACATACTTTGCCGTGACACAAATATATCAAGCAACAAATGTACTCTCTACTTTATTATGATTATTAGTCAACACTGCCAAGAATGTGGGAACACAGTCTTGTACCGCCTACACTCTTCAAAATTACCTTCACACATGACACATTGTAGGTCAACGAGACTGTAGAATGATGTCCCTCCAGAATGATGTCCTCCTCCCCATTGGCTCAAAACATTTTTCTACTACATTGCATAAGGTGAAGTTAGCAGAAGAAACGTACCCATTCCTTTTTTGAGCAAATCAGTATTCAAAGCGTTACCATACTGTGGTGGGCCTGCAGTGCATTACATGGTACAGCACACACTGTAAAAAATTTCACCGTAGAACATGTCCCCCGTTCTAATGACAGTCTTCTCCAGTTGTTCAAACTGCCATTTCCCACAGTGCTTTATGGTATGACACAGTATTTCTAAATCTTTACTGTAGTTTACCGGTAGTAAAAGAAAAAGACACCGCTGTTTCCGATCACAGGACGCAGCCATAAATGCTATACGGCAACAGTACAGCTGCTGTCTAGCAGTTGTTTGTATTTGGACATAGTATGGTTCATGGAGGGTAAATTTCATGGTTAAGATATTCTAACGTGAACAACTGTTAGATTACATGATGTAGAATGCTGTATAGTACTATTTATCATAGATTGAGAAGTTACCCGTCAAAAATAACTCGTTACAAGTTAAGTTACCGCGTGCTAATGTAACTAAGTTAATAACGAAGTTCTTCAGCATGAAATCTAACTCGCAGTTACTGATTTACTTAACGAAAAGAACGAGTTACTTCCAAGTTACTCCGGACACAAAATAGCATTACGCAGAGTTAGACCTTGAGTTGCCTGCGGAGGAGTGCAACACGCTTAGATCGTTTTCCTTTATGCCCAACAATAGACCTCTCACTGTTTGTAAATAAATGACGTCATAGTGTTCCACAGCGCCAAAATTTGGTAGAACTACGCTCGAAGCTAGAGGTGAACAAGGTCGCGCCCGAAAGCCACAGTCTTGAGGGGATTACGACATGACCCCTTGAATGGACGAGACCCTCGGTCCTACTTTTCTTTCAATGGGAGACAGCGAACAAGTGTCCATTCGTGGAACCCAGCCGTCCTTCCGCTTTGTTTCGGTTTCAGTCTGTCTACCCAATATGTCATGATGACGTTTCTCTGGTAGAGGTTTATTCGAACACTTTGCATCTTACCCCCTGTGGGCGCACAATGGTTCAGCTTTATTTCAATGGCATCAATTCTTATTTCCTGAATAAAATACTGTCACTCATTGAATATCACGTTTTATGGCAAAATATGCCATGAAGGAACCGGAGAGAAAGCAAGAAAATGTGTGAACGTGAGTGAAAAGCGAGTGAAAAGCGAGTTAAAAGTAACTTGGAACTTAAGTTACTTTGGCAAAGTTACCAAAAAAAGGAACGAGTTCCTCTGAAGGTTACCACGGCGCAAAAGTACCGAGTTACGTTACAAGTTACCAAAAAAAGGAACTTAGTTACAGTAACGAGTTACCTCGAACTCTGCTATTTATGTCCCGTGTCATGTGACCAAAACAATATGTGCTTCAGCTCATGCTGCACAGCACATGCGAAATGAGCTGCAACTGATGATAACAACATGAAACCCGAAGCGCGGAGGAAAAGGCATGGCTTTACGATCTCTGTGTCAGTTGTTTCATGTTGTAATTGCGTACCAGCTCGCCTGTACTTGAGAATAGGTTTGATGCATTGTACACGCACCTCAGACATGCAGTGTGTAGTGTGTTGTGATAGTAATGCCACTGCCTATTGAAAAATGATGCTCCAGGTTGATTGTTTCGGTACAATCTTGAACTAACCATACCAAAGGGTAGGGCACCTGCGTGACAGGTTTACCTGGAAGTAAGAATGTAAATGTTAGCTAAAGTCATTGAGTAATTAACATTATCAATATACTGCTGCAGATCATATCAACAATAGCACACACGATGCTCCGATATGTTCTGCAGGAATGTCTCTGTGCTCGTAATATTAGTACAGCAGCTACAGAAATGCATAAAACAAGTTTTTGTATACATGATACCACTTGAATGCAACACAAGCTTCTGCTGCATTGCCAGAACATAACAGCGGACAGATTTACCTTACTTCACCTGAGAAAAAGAATGTACTGTTGCACACATGATGCTGTTTGAATGTAATCCTGAAACGTCTCGAAAAACATAATTTATGACCGAAACACATCAACTGAAATATTTCAATTTACCTTACTCAAAACTGAGAAAAGGTATGTGCTGTTGCACGCATGAAACTGCTTGAACTGCCTTTGAGCGCTCTGGAAGAACACCTTATTTGTGACCAAAATACAACAGCTGAGCCAACATTTTAATTCATACCTTACTCAAAACACACAAGACGTGCTGCCGTGAATAAGATGCGATGATACTGCTTAAATTTACTCTGAAAGCGCTGGAGTAAGAACACAAACACCTCAGGCATGGTTGCTCTAAGCTAGCGAGCAACAGCAAGGGTACACGAATAAAAGAAGTCAAGCACAAGTGATGCAATGCACTTGATTCATGAGAAAATGAAACGTCTCAGTACCAGGCGTCACTGTTCCGTCAACAAAAACAGATGAACTTTGAAGGGGCCCCTGGTTGGCACTGGTGACAGCCTTCAGCTTGAAACCCCGACTGTGATAGTTGAGACGTGGAGTGCAAGCTTTTCGGTGGTGCCAGACCCAGGCAAAAATCTGGACTGGTTCCAGAATGGTTCCATTTGAATGTGGATGGTCCCGGAATGGTTCCAGTTGAATCTTGATGGTCCCAGCTGGATTCGCAAGTGGGGTGGCTGGTTCCACATTGGTGAAATCAGTGGTGCCACTCTGGCCTCAAATGGTTCCAGAACTTACAGTGGGAGCCTCACAGGTACCATTTTGTTCCCACAATGGTCAATTGAACCACTTCAGTTTCCAAGCTGGGCAGCTTCCCCCTTTGAGATCCGTTAGGGGAAGAAGAGCCCACTCTTGCCATATACCCTTCTGTGGTTTTTTTTTTTGTTTTTTTGTTTTTTGCTTTTTTAGCCATTATTTTGATGTATTTTAGCAAACGTATGATCTATATTTCTTGTTTTTTATCCGTTTACGTCTTCGATAAAATATATGCTGTAACTTCAATTCGTGCTCATATTCTCATCTAAAGGCAAATGTCATAAGATGTACCAGCAAAATGCCAAAAGGCACAATCAAAAGATGACACACTCCGCCAAATAATTAGAAAAACTAAAAACAAAGAGGTAATTGCACGGCCTGACCCAAAGCAGGGCGCTCCGGCTCCGGTGCGGCGGGAGGCTTTCAATTCAAATTCTAACGGCGGGCCGCGAGAGGCGAGAGGGAGCAGAGAGAGCGTGGAGACTGGAGAGCGCGCGCAGGCGTCAGCAGTTTGAACTTGAATGCGTCGTTGTGAGGTCGTTTTTTCTCTTCGGTTGCCGTGGCAGAGATCGGGCATCTCCTGTGCACTATTTACGTGGTTTTAGTGCGTTTTCTAAGACAACGTGATGACAATGAGTCATGTGAAACATATTGGCGATATCTCGGAGAAGTTTCGACGCTAGGAAGACACGGCGTCCGCAGAAGAACCGGACGATGAAACGCCAAACGGACTGCACAGAATGCTTCTTCCGATGTTAAGAGGTATAAGTGCTTACCGTGGTGCTTCGATTACTACTGATTATATGTTTTATTTCAGGAGCTAGAGGAACCTGAGAAACATGGTTAAGACGAGTATAAAGATTAGGATCGTTTGGTGAAGTGGAAAATGGTACATGCCGCGACCTACATGGACGGAGGTGTCGTCTTCTCTGAGAAAATACAGGTGTGAGGTGGTCAACAAAACGCCATGTTCCCTGTTGTTCATGTTGTCCGTGAGTGCATCGCAAATTCAACACATGCCTCGTCTGAACGCAGTGAGTGATTACCCGTGTGCGAAAAAGTACGTGAGAGATGTATCGATTATTTCTTTATCCTTAGTGTATGCTCATAGCAGAATAAACAATAGTTACTTGAACTGTATGTGCTTTTCTACGCATTACTTTCGGTCATGCATTTAGTGGTCCCATCTGCTAAGTGGTCGGATCCGAGACCACTTAGCAGAGGGGACCACTGGATAAATTCAATTGGTTCCACTTCAAGTGGCACCACCGTGAAACTGGTTCCACTTTTAACTGGTCCCAGCCAGTGAATGGTTCCACATTCCAAGTGGTTCCTGTCCGATAATCCACTTCGAAGTGGTCCCACTCCAGATTTTTGCCTGGGGAGTGCCTGCGAAATCATTTAACAAATAAGTCAATTCCAAATCTGTACTGAGAATACACCCGCTGGGGCCTGATCTCTAAAGGATGAAGCATTAACTGACAGGTCATATTTTTCTTTTCTATGTGATGGCACCGCATGACTGACTTATCTAACATTACGCGTCTTACCTTTATCTGCTGCCTAGTCCTGCCCCTGCAATCTCCTGCCGCAGATAAGGTTGGCACAGCATCCCGGACAAGACATCTTCGGCTGCGTGTGAAACAAGTTGTGCATTGCTTCCATAACATTCGTATGAGCCAAATGAACAGATCAAATCGCTGCTTTCGAAGGTGGCACCCAGTCGGAGTTGTAATCGATTGTTGCACTCAATAGCTTTGAATAGCTAGGAATACTTTGAGGATGTCCTTTCGCGCATGAATTCCGTGATGTATTCATGAACGTGGGCGATTTTAATATAGATCTAATGAAGTCTACGAACCGTGATTATACCTCCCTCCTGGAACATTTTGGGTTGTGCGATATGATAAAAACACCAACAAGAACATCTAGGAATTCTTCATCAATCATTGATCATGTTCTTACACGAGAGAATACCGCACCTACCTGCCGTGTTTTCGACTTTCCTATTAGTAGTGATCATCATTGTTATTCTGCTGTCCACGTAGGACGAACCGGTGTCTCCGCTACTGTAAGCGATGTTGTAACCAGAGTTATTTACTCAACTCTCCGCTTTCTTCTAAACTCGATCGATAGGGCCCATGTTTAGGATCGAGAGGTAAATCGTGAATACGACAGTTCTATTGAAATTATTCAGAAGTCTATTCGCAGTTCAATTTATATCACCTTTCGTCGACAATACGACCAGCCCCTTTGGCCACGGATGAATAAACAACTACTAGACTGGTTGAGATTGAAAACGTATTCGTGTAGAAGGCGCAAGCGTCGTCCTTCAGTATTATCTTTGAGGCGAATTTTCGATGTTTTCGTAACCAGGCCAGTTACGAAAACGAACGACGAAACTTACAGGCCAGTTGAAACATAACTACTATTCTAATCTTCTTTTGCAATCCCAAGGAGACCCACGTAAGTTGTGGGATGCCATAAATTATGTTGTTAGATCTAACAAGCAGAAAAATATAGTGCCTGCGGTCAAGGCATCAACTAAACACATATGCGACGACTTCACTAGATACTTCACCTCATTTGGTCAAAATCTTGCTTCTCGTTTCACAGATGGATGTTCTGTCGATCCCTAAAGGTTTACTAAGACACCTTTACCAAATTATTTTGATGGCTCCAATTTCTATGCAATATGTTGTTTCAACGGCTAATAAAATAAGCAACAATTTAGCCGCTGGACCAGATGCCACCTCAATTCGTGTAATCAAATCCGGCATTGATATCATGGCTGTGCCCTCGCATCGCATTTTCAACCATACTTGCTCTGCAGGGCTGTACCCTGATCAAAAGGAAGTTGCGCGTGTAGTCTCTATTTTTAATGCAGGTGACCTGCATAACGTAGAAAACTATAGAGCAATATCAGTGCTTAATGTTATAAATAGCTTATTAAGAATAATTTGCGGATCTCAGTTGTCTCGCGACGTAAACACCCAATTATTATTATTAAATAATTTGCGACCAACTTTCATCATTCTTACAGAAATATAATGTTATCAGTAGCGCCCAGCACGGTTTCCGAGCCAGTTGCTCGACAGCGTCCGCCGCTGTGCCTCTTACTGATAAAACTAATCTAACTTTAGATAAACCTCACGTCTCCATCAGACTTTTTCTCGACCTATGAAAAGCATTCTATAAAGTTGGCTATGGTGTATTGCTGCAAAAAAATTGTTTTGCTGTGGTGTCCCTAGCGTTTTTCCGAAGTTTTGTTGACGTCACGATTTTTGACACAAGTGTTGACGGTGTGCCTTCTCTGAAGTTTTCGTTAAGTATTAGCGTGCCTCAGGTATCTGTATTAGGTCCAATACTGTTTTCACTTTACGTTAACGACCTCCCACTGGTTTCTGATAAAATAGCAACATACATGTATGTCGATGCCACTTGTTTATTTATTGGTTCAGAAAGTCCTTCAGAGGCAGCGCACATAATGTGTAGTGAAACTCAAAAACTCGCACTTTGGTTTACAGTTAAACACCTGTCGGTGAATATGACCAAAACAAACAAAATGTGTTGTTTGTGACAAACCATCTATGAGCGACACAGCGTTCACATTTAACGGTCATATTTTTAAACAGACATAAGAAATCAAGTATTTAGGTGTAACTCTCGATCCGTCTTTATCTTTGAAGCCGCACATCGATACATTTGTAAAAAGATATCGCGATCATGCCATGCAATGTTCCTCGCCCGGCGATGTTTTCCTCTATATATTTTACGACAGCTGTGTTTTTCACTGATTCAGTCACATCTAATTTATTGTGTTGCAGCGTGGAGCAGTACGTATCCCTCCTACTTACAATGTCTATAAACTACGGAAAAGTCACTGAGACTCGAGTTCGAGTTTCAAGTTCAAGTTTTTCGAGTCACCGGTCATCCTCTGTCGAACTCTTCACCCAATAGGTGACCGCTACTTTCTAAGAATAATGGGAAAAGGGTCGACTTCCGTGTTTACGCTAGCAGATGACGCACACTATCAGTGCTGGATGTGCATGTGCCTGGCTCTAAAACATCTTTAGAAAGCGGAAAGTCTGTGTCTAATAGTCTGTGTTTTTGTGTGTGTGTACATAAGCGAATTTAACGACGGTAAGCACGCACGTAATGTAACATTGAGTGTAACGGCTACAACAAGCAAATTTCAAGCGAGCGTCAGGAGTGTAAGCAGCGATTTTCAGCTGCAGCTGACAAACCGATTTTTAAAATCGAAATCTCAAAAATTGGTTTTTGATGGTCTGGCTTTCATTTTCTTCGATACATTCATACGTAAGAGATGAACGCAGCATTACCGTCGCTGTGCGAATACCTGGCCTTGTAGTCCTGAAAGGAATAGTCAGCCCTTCACAGCAGCACAACAGCCACCCATACTGCCACAGAAGCGCATCGAAAACCAATTTTAAACACGCAGCGATCACAAAGCGCCTTGCCTATCGCAACCTGCGAGGCGCTCGTCACGGAAGCGAGGACACCGACGTCATTTCCGCACGAAATTACCGGTGGCCTATTGAATGAGCTACCCTTCCCTGATATTGTTCGTGCGTTGTTGTATCCTACTTATAATCTCAATTGTCACAAAAAATCTACCATTTGATAGCTCACTCTTTCAACAGTGTAATAATTTTACTAGGAGTGGCACTTTTCATTATTTTAAGCTATATGGACCAAAAAGCATATATGGTACACGATTAATTGTTTGTTACGGTGCTAAGCTTTGGAACTATCTGCCTTTTGAACTGATGCACAACAATCATTTCACTGAATAGTTGAGAAGATATATTGTCAGCACCTCCAGACACTTCTATTAAGTGCACATGTACCTCCTTTTCGCACCAACTGTTTCCAAATGTAGAGAAGGTGATGTTCCTCTACCTCAGTCCTGACCGGCGGTGATGGAATGTCCCAACGGGCAGATGTGCGTGGCCTCACGCACATCTAGGACGGAGCCGGTAGAACTGGCTGCCAGGCGCAATAGCGCGCGGCAGCACAGACGCGTCGCCGTCGTCCACGGGCCGTCACATCACACTCATCCTGAGACCCAGAGCGGTGCATGCGGTAAACTTCCGCGTCGATACCACGAAGATGAGAATGAGGACGGCTCGTGGACGCTAGACGACTGGACACAATATTATATATGCTGCGGCGTCTATTACTACCTTACGCTATTGATTCCGCTGCATATAACTTTTTTTTGCGTTTGTCCTGATGCTTATTAACTTCTCTTGGTTCGTCAGCCAATAAATGCTTCGAATTATGTAAAAAATGTCTCGTTGTGTTGCAAAGGTTAACATAATATATTTCGGTTATTAGGAGTATCTGCCGGCAGTACCGAAGACTCCAACTTGTTTCTGGACATCGTTCTGGAGGCTTTCCTTCCTGACCTTGTGAGAAACGCCTCCCAAGATCCTCTCCCGCTTGCCGATATTCGTTTTGACGTTGTCAACTATTACGTCCCCACCCACAGAACCACAGTTGAATTCTCTGGTGGACGACTTATCGGGTTGGCCTCCAAGGTTCGCCGACATGGACACTGCACACGTCCAAGGCTGCTAGCTGAGAGAGTCACTCTGAAGTGCGAACTGACTTTAGACGGCGTCACCGTCACCTACAACGGGTCTTACAGAGCTCCCGGGAAGGACGGGAAGATGCAGAATATTTCCGTGGAGTTGATTGTGCTGAACACTTACGCTGTCGTACAAGTCACCAGCAAAGAAGGTAAGTGTTGGAGGACCCATTAATGGGACGGTGGTATCCAGAAATCCATCTGTGAAACAGATACGACCGTCCGATGCCTACGACTAACTGTGCTCATATGTTACATAAACGATACTTTTTTAAAAATCAGCTCTGCTGCCGGAGAGCCTCCAGCCAACGCCACCTAGATATAGAAGGCCTGCTTAATTCCTCCCCTCCCCCCTTCGCTACGTTGACATAAAAAGTCAAAATCGGTGTGTACTGCGTGTCGCCGTTCTACGAATACAAGAATTTGCAAATTATTAAATTATTAACTTGGAACTTGTAGACAAGAAGTTCAACACGCTTTCCAGAAAATCAGTCTTGAGAAAGATATGGGACCGTTTTGCGCTTTATTTTTGAAGATTTCCCACTTAGCACGCGGGGACATTCAGTCAGTGGTCGCAGAAAGACGGCTGTTCGTCTCCATGGCTACCACCGCCGGAAGCGCGTTCGTGATTGGCTATCGCCGTTGAAAAAGCGATCCTGATTAGCTGCTGGTGGTGGTGGTGATGGTGATAGGGCTCGCCCTGATTAGCTGACTCTTAGGTGTTGCGCCACGTCGACGAGTAAGCAGGCTTTCTCTACCTAGGAGGTGTTGCTCCAGTGGCGTTTACGTCAATCCTTACTCTTTGCTGGACACGAGAAAGTGTGCCACTCCACATCATCAGGAAGACTCCCATTGTTTTACTGGTGCCTTTTTATACTAAAAAAACCAAAGCCCAACGCTGAGAAACTTTTTTGCAGCCGAGAAAAAAGTGGGACTAACTTGCCCTATGGAATGAAATGGGACAGGGACTGTCCCACGACCCACTTCAGGCCCCTTTGAGTGGAGATCAGGCCACTACACTGAGAGTGGAACAATGCACACATTGCGCAGCTGCTTTGCACAAGCCTCTTTGCACTCCTTTGCGCACAGGCTGCACCTAGGATGTGGCTTTTGCTATAATTTTATAAGGGGCATTACCAGCCTCAGGCACGCGAGTCATCGCTCAAAAATTCTTCAGTCTCACTTGATGTGGCGTGATGTCGTTCTGGTTCCTGTACTGGGTGTTTCCCGTGGGTTTTCCTTCGACGTCTAAAGTCATGTCGGTACATTACCCGTGAAGTGGGCCCAGGACGCACGATATTCCATCCGCAATAGTCGTCACGTTGCGCGCCTCAGCGTAGTTAACTTCGGCAAGCCGTTCCATCATCAATACTACTTCCGCTTTCATTTGCCATTGCACAAACTTGTTTGTGGACAACGTCCTAGAAGGTTGCGCGTACGGTCACAAGTTGGTCAACTTAAGTACCTACTCTACAAAATACAGACCGCAGTTAGGCGCACCCTACACACATGTACGGGGCTGGACAAAAGTTTGCGGAACACGCCCTGGCACATGCCTTCCTCAGAGTGACGGGCTAGCAGCGAATGGGACCGTACGGACATACGGACACGTCCCTAGGTAACCCAGTTACCTGTTTGCAAGTCAGTACGGTGCTATGTGCTGCTATAGCGCGTCACTCTGAAGAAGGCATGTGCCGGAGCTTGTTCCGTAAGCTGTTGTCCAGCACTCTACGTTACTCGTCCCTTTGACAGACTCGAGCATCAAAATCTGGCAGAGATGATAACTCTGCCGTAAGCACCTTCTATGTCGAGTCCCATCTTTTCTGAGTGTTTTAATTTCATAATTGTTCTAAATTGTGCTGTTTCAGATGGCACACCAGTGCTGAATAACTTTAGGATTCCAAAGGTGAACCTGAAGCTCAAAGATACAGGGTTCAGCGACTTCGCCCAGACAGACAACGTGAGGCAGACACTGAGAGGAAGCTTACAAAGCAAGCTCTCTTCTGTACTGTTTCGAAAATTCCGGAAGACCCTGGAGGAAGCATTACAAAGTGTGCTCATGCCTGTTGCTTGACAGGGATCGGTCCGGAAAGGGTGTTGTATTTTCAATAAAATCGAGCGCCCATGTCTTGATGGAGGGATGGGACACAATGTCCATTCTAAAATGAAATTTTTGGACCTTCCCCTGATGTCCACGCGCATTAATGACACCAATTGCTATGAGGCCACTTGATGATCAAATGTTCAGACGTTGCGGCAACGTTTCATGCTCAAATATAATGTTACCGCGATGTTTCTATTTCAATGTTGGTGCAGTATTTGAAATGTTGCATTTTAGAAACGTAACGATTATGTTACTGAGGGAGTTTTTTTTTTTTTTTAATGCTAAGCATTCTTTAGCTACTAACACAGAGAAAGTAGTAAGTGTTCTGGCCAGAGCGTCAAACCGAAACGTTTTTTTCGTTTTTTTTTTCGGGTTCGGCCATAAAGGTTCGGTTCCGGTTCAGTTTCGGAGTTCACATATATCGGTTCTATTAACCGGTTCAGAGGCTGTAAACAGGTTCGGAACCGGTTGGAGGTCTAATATGCCAGAAAATTAGGGGTTGCCAGAAAAAATGATACAAGATCTCTTTGTTACTTTTTTTATGCTTTTGTTTCTGTTTTTCAAACGACAGCACCTTCTTTCATCCCTTCCCCGAGCAACTGCCGTCAATCTAGGCAGGCAGGCCGCTCCAATGCCCACGACATCCCTCCCTCAGGATATGATTTAAATTGCAAAAAAGAAATACAAAAAATGAAAAGATGCGCCTCGATTATGACGCTAACACGTCATCTGCAAGTGCAACGCACTTTTATATAGCATGTTCATATGAAAAATGAACTAGTCGCTATTGAAGAGTGATATTCAACTGTAGGAGCAACTTATTTATTTACACCTGCTGAGCAAGGCTTTCCCGCACGAGACTTCTTCGGATTACAAAAATATGAACATGGTTCAGGCACATAGTATACTGGCTGTTTCACGAAAATCTCCCAGCTGAGTAATTCGTGAACAGGTGGCGCCATCGAAGAAATTTCTCTTCGCTAAATATCCTTGGGACATCGACCATGAACTGAGTAGTGAGCGGCTCATTTGCATACGTTCACTAATTAGATAAACATTTTAACTTTTACTTCGCACGCTTACGGAACCACTGTTTTACACATCGGGACCTTCAGCGAAAAATACCGGTTTCGTTTACATATTTCTTGCGCAGAGCAGTGCACCAATGCGCTCTTTGGATCAGCTATCCGGTTGTCAATTTCGCGTTCATCCGCCTGGTTGACACACGGGGGTGACGGAAGATAAGGAACAGCCGCAAGACCGCAGGAGACGCTTTGGGGTTCCGTCTCCTTACCTACACTCTTAAAATGAACTTCACCATACGTCGCTATCCTAGCCAACCATCACCCCGGACGACAACGTTTCTCTCCTTGGATTGGATAAGTATGGGTGGCGTACGCGTTCTTTCGTTTGTTTCTTTTTTTCTTTTTTTGTACTGATGATGCCGTACATAAGGACAGAAAGAAGGCTCCGCCTCCCGTCTTCAACAAATCGGACGAGAACGCTGTCATTCGGGATGACGGTTGGCAAGGAGCGTGCTTATTTCGTGCAGTTAATTTTTAAGAGTGTGCCCACTAGTTCACAGAGCTCGCGGCGCGTTCGTCATCATTCATGATAACAGCACGCTATCTCACCTACGGAACGACAGAACCGGAAGTGCTGTTTACCAGTCGCTTTGAGAAGGAATATCAAAGCGTCTCTTGCGGCTGCTCCTAATCTTTCGTCAACCCCGTGTGTCAACCAGGCGGGTGAACATGAAATTGACAACCGGATAGCTGATCCAAAGAGTGCATTGGTGCACTGCTCGGCGCAAGAAATATGTATACCGAAACCGATTAATTACTCGAAAAAAATCACTAAGTGCCGATGCAGTTTTTTTCTTGCAATATTTTTCGCTGGAGATCCCGATGCATAAAACAGAGGTTCCATAAGCGTGCGAAGCAAAAGTTAAAAGTTAAGATGCTTCGCTAATTAGTGAGCGTATGCAAATGCGCCACTCACTACTCAATTCATGGCCGATGTCCCAAGAATCTTTACCAAAAAGGCATTTCTTCGATAGTGCCACCTGTTCACGAATTATTCAGCCCGGGGATTTTCGTGAAACAGCCTCTATACAGTTGGCGGAAGAGTTTTGGCATGAGGGGGTAACAATTAGGTGATGGAAAGGATGCAATTACAGGTAAAAATCAAAGGAACATAAATACAAAAGCAGGGGTATCAGAAGCTCAACATAACGCGAGCCCAAGGGATTACACAGGAAGCGAGAACGCGCGTAGGTGACGTTCGAGGAATTAAGGATAAAAAGGGGGTTATGGCGACGGAATGAGGACACAGGGGCGTTCTCGCTTCCTGTGTAACCCCTTGGGCTCGCGTTATGTCGTGCTTCTGATACCGGTGCTTTTGTATGTATGTTTTCGATATTTCCAGTACTTGCATCCTTTCCGTCACCCTGTTACCCTCTCTCTCTCTCTCTTTCTTTCTCTCTCTCATGTCAAAACTCCCCGTCAACAGTGTATACGAGTGCCTGCACCATGTTTGTATTTTTGTAACCTGAAGAAGTGCAGTCTCGTGCACGAAAGTCTTGTTTACCATGTGTAAGGAAACAAGTTGCGCCTATCGTTTAATATCACCCTTCGATTTACTCACCGACGGCAAGTTGACAACGCCCTTTTTTTTTTTTTGCCGTTGTATCTTCTTAGTCACTATAGCTCAGATGAACTTCCAACTCCCCATCCAAGTCTTAACACTTGCCTTCTTGGGCGTCACTAGACGGTATCTGCAGAGACACGTCTTCCCTTCACTCCCAATGTGAGAGGGTGAAGGAGCACAGCGCCGCCTCATGTGTCGACGATGAGCTCTATCTTGCGGAAACAAAACAAAAAACAAATGTAACGGGTTACGCTATCAGAGCTGCCCTTATCTTGGGTTGCGTTTTTTTGTTTTCTTTTAATCTTTTTCCAGGACACATGAGGCGATAGTGTGCTCTTTCAGCCTCTCACATTTGGGGTGACGAAAAGACGCGTCTCCGAAGATGTCCAATGAACAAAATAAAAAAGAAATGGTGTTCCTTCACAATTTCTTTTGCGGACGATCTATCGAATGAATTTTTGTTCTGAAAACGGCAACGGTATCGGGTGACCGAAGGGACAGATGTTCTCATTGCGAAAACTTCGTAGATTTTATAA
The DNA here is from genome assembly GCF_037126465.1 of Ornithodoros turicata. Classification (NCBI taxonomy): domain Eukaryota; kingdom Metazoa; phylum Arthropoda; class Arachnida; order Ixodida; family Argasidae; genus Ornithodoros; species Ornithodoros turicata. Next base: position 159,973,365 of record NC_088201.1, on the reverse strand, counting down.
TTAAAAAGTTAATTATTGAAAGTTAATTTGGACAATGCCTAAGGAGCTTGCTGGTGCCCTGTTAAGGAGTGCCCTTCAGCCTTAGGTATATTGCCATTGATTTCATCTTGAAAAAAGTGATAGATATATATACTTTTAAAAAGCAGTTCGCATTTAGCTGGGACACGCTGTGTAGTTGGAGGGACTTCACTCACCGAAACTTTCATTCAGCTTCGTGTGCTTCCTTCTTTCTTGCGTCTGCGTTCTGACAGACTGGCACAACTTAGGCCGGCATCTACACGTCTAAAATCGAAAGTACGACACGCCGGAGCCGCAGCTGCCGATGTCGGAGCACTTCCAGGTTGCAAATGGGAGCAGCTACGTTCTCAATGTTCCACATGATGTTGTTACGATGCACTGATGATGCCGACTTTCGGAGGTACGAATGACAAAACACATTTCTTCTATAAGCGGCTGCGAGAACCTGAACGCCTGTGTGTCACCGTACACGATCGCTCGTACGATTCCTCTTCGTCTTGTTGACCTTCAGTTTTTGCGACGCGGAGAATGGGTTTGTGAACACTGTAGTAGGAGATGCAGCTCATGTACCGCACATAAACACTCCTCCTGAACACACTGCATGTCTAACGTTGTGCCGTGGCGTGTGATCGGCACATTCACATCACCCACGGCCAGAGTTACCAGATTGACTACTTTCTAGCAGCCGTGGCATCATATTTTGGCCAATGACGACTTTTTCTGGCTACACTGCGAATACCTGGGAATACACCTTGGCGCTTATATTTGTGACTTATGTGTACCTAATACAGGTTGCACCTTGGCAACGCATCAATGTCCAAGTACGTTCATAATTATAGGCCGTCTCTTCGCCGGCACGATGCCCTTCAGGCTACTTTCTTTCTGAGCTGGGGTCTTAGACGTACTTAAAGAATCGTCGGTTGGGTGAACTTTATTCGCTACATGTTGAACTTCATCATCATCTCTGTTCATCATATCTGTTTCTACTTTATGTGTGTAACCGTGCTGTGGTAGCCAGTTCGACTTTGTCGGAACTCACGTACCCATTTTTTTTCTTGATCACATCACCATCACCGTTCACTAACTGTGCGCTGTGACGTCGACGACAAAAACGATAAAGTACACCAGAAAAACTGGGGTATTTTATCGCTTTTATGACCTATTACCAAACAGCCCGGTTTGGAACCGTCTTTTCGCTTTGGTGTCTCTCATGATCATAGTTCTCTCGCGAATGTAAGGCCACCAGTTATGATTATGCGAATTACGATAAGCTTTCTTCTTGATTAGGCAGTCGCCAGTTATGTTTCGTTCTCCTGGTCATGTTTCATACATTACATAAATCATGTCGACACGGCCATGGTAATTTTTTTTCATTCTCAAAATATCGTGTGCCTCAAGATATCGACCCGAATTGATAACTGATCAATGTGTACCGCACAAGTGTTCTACTTACATATTTCGCAGTACAATTACAACAGAGCGGTTGTGCTGATTCCATGTGATATGATGCCTACACGACACCAGTTGCACAGTTGGCTACATACACAGTATATTGGCTACTTTTAGCTACTTTCTCAGGGCAAGTTGGTGACGTTTCAGGATTTGGACCGGGCCACCCTACCTACAATGTCCAATTTGAACGTCTCCTGCGCCGCTCGGCGCTCATACTGAGTTTCTGCGCGCAGTCGTTTATGTTCGACAACGTGGAGTGTGCGTTCCGCGGCTCGGTTTGGCAGTATACGAGTAGGTGGGTAACGAGTAGTATACGGTAGTATTTCGAAATTTAGTGTATTTGAGTCAGTGGCGTCGCTAGGGTACGCGTCACTCGGTGCGGGAGCCTTTTGCGGGCATGCGTGCATATCCCATAAGAACACTAGAGGTTCAGTAGATCCCAAGCGCTCTACGAAAACGATACAATAAATGAACAGATGAAAGATCCATAACTTAACAACCCGAGACTGGGGAACAAAAACCGACAAATATTTTGGTTTCGTGTTTGTGTGTTTGTGCGTTCCTGCCTCAGAAGAATTACGTTCCAACAATAAAGGAAACTGTCAAGCGAAAGATCCACAACATGATGTCGGCCACTTCAAAGGAATCGGGGGTTTCGCTTCTCGTGTTTTAGCAACTGCTGTCTGAAACACTTTCCCAAAAGTGTCAAAGGCCCAAAAGTGCATTTAAAATACCCTATCACATTTAAAAATGTTTTTAGTTGTGCGTCCAGCCTGCAATTGTACCACTTCTATGTGATTGACGTCTTCGTCCTCAGGAATCGAAACACATGATAATCAGAAGGAGCAAGGCCGTACCTGAATACAGGGGGACAGGATGCGTAAGGTCTCAAATCTCAATCTCTGAATGGTGTCAGCCGTGGCGGCAGCCGTGAGAGGGCGTGTGTTATGATGAAGGTGAAGAAGGCCTTCAGATCCTTTTGCAACGTCTTCGTATACGTCTTCGCCTCTTATTTTCAAGCTCATAATGACGCACCCAGGTTTCGTTCCCAATGCAGGCACGTCAATTATGTTGCAGCATTCCATTATGTCTTTTGCGAGGTCTGTAAACTATCCGACAAAAAAAAATCTCATGACACCTCGCTGCTGCTCTACGATGCAAACAACTAAGGGCACTCCCATTTCTTATACGCTGCCCTTCCGATTAAACGCACCCCACCAACAATTGCACAGTGTCAAAATGTTCTCTAAGAAAGTGAATCTTCCCAGCGCGGGGAGTTTGAACTACCTGGGTATTGGTTTCGTGAAATATTGACAAATTAGTCTTACTTTTCAAATTGTCTTCGTCACAAAGAAAAGAAGACTTGGAAACGAGGGGAGGTACTATTACCTCTACAACACCTGAATTCAACCCGCTTTAAATTCCACTGAGAGTTCAGGGAACACACGAATAGGACGAACGAACTTCACTCTCTTCCCGTCTGTTCGTGTATTTCTTTATTTACTTTAATTTTTTATTTTTTTTTTGCTCATTATACTCAGGCAGTATGTTAGATACAGGGTCAGGCAATATGCCAAAACTTCTGCCTGAAGCACCTCCAGTAATATTCTGTGAGCACGCTGCGATATTGCGTTTCATCCGGCACCCACAAACGAGCCATGCCGAAACCATGAAACGAGTATTGCCGGTCAAATTTTTTTATCTGTCATTCCCGTGGAAGTAGATCTAATTTGACATTCAAACAACACGTTATAAATGAAGCCAATCTGCGGAAGTTTAGGGAAAGAGTACGTACCACAGATTGGAACCATGTTTTGCAGTGCCAAAACGCAGATGCAGCCTATGATATTTTCTTTAGCACGATACATGACATCTACAGGGAATGTTTCCCTTTTGTACACAAAGTGAGACCTAGGTCAGCCAGGAAACCATGGATAACGCGGGGCATCCTAAAATCTATGCGAAAGCGTGATAGGTGATTTAGGAAATTTCTGAATCATAGAAATCCTGATAGTTTTAAGGCTTTCAAGGAATTGCGTAATAGTGTCAACGTGATGCTAAAAAGAGCGAAACAAAACTACTTCGTGAACAATTTCTTATCGTGTAGAGGGAATGCGTCAGCTATCTGGCGTAACATAAACAAGCTTGTTAATTACAGAAAACCCAACCGACAACTTAACCATATAATCGTAGACGGTGTTAGCTATCAAGGAACGGACATGGCAAACGCTTTTAATGAATACTTAGTCCATTCATCTGATCAGGGTAGCTGTGCACACGACATTCATTTGGCTTGTGAGAATCTAACTGAGGTCAGGGCTAACTCATTGTTCCTCTCCCCTACTGATGAGGTTGAAGTTTACCATAGTTTTATGCGGCTTAAGAACAGTAAAGTCTTGGATGTCTACGACATGCAAATTGGACCCTTTAAAACGATAATGGACGTTATCACACCTTGTCTAGTGCATATCTTCAATTTATGTTTACTAACAGGATCCTTTCCAGATGGCATGCCGTGCGCCAAGGTCCTCATGGTACATAAAAGTGGTGACGCCACCTGCCGTTCTAATTACCGACCAATATCAATATTACCTGTCTTTTCAAAGGGTTTTGAACATATAATACACAAGAGGCTCGTGGCTTACTTTGAAAAATATAGCTTGCTCTCTGAACGCCAATCCGGCTTTCGGAAGAATAGCTCCACTGAACTCGCTCTCTTAACACAGAAAGAAATCATCCTGAAAAACATTGAGAATAAGCTACTAACCTTAGGCGTGTTAATTGACTTTAGCAAGGCCTTTGACTCGATTTCCCACGCTGTACTTCTGCAAAAACTCGCTGGCTACGGTGTTCGTGGCATCGCACTCTCGTTGTTCGCTTCCTATCTGTCTTGTCGTCATCAGAAGGTCGTTGTCAATGGCTATTCCTCCAGCCTTAGCAAAATTAAAAGTGGTGTGCCGCAAGGAAGTCTTCTGGGGCCACTCCTTTTTTCGATTTACATAAATGATATTGTCTCTACTAAGGAGGCTGATTTTATCATTTACGCTGATGACATCAGTCTTCTTTTCTCCGGCTCCCACCCTGACACACTAATTGCAGTCGCTAACCATGTACTTCAAAAAATCAAATCATGGGCCGATGTAAATCGCTTGAGAATTAATGCCAATAAGACCAAAGCCATTTTCTTTTCTGCTAAAAATAAACCTGTGACATTCACAATTAATCTATTGCTCAGTAACTGACTCATCAGCATTGTTGATACTGTTAGAATTCTTGGAGTAACCTTTACCTCGAACCTTTCTTGGTCGTTGCACATAGGTCATGTACACACCAATGCATCTCGTGCTTTTTGCTTTTTATTCAAATATCGCAGTTATATGTCAAGGGCAACTGTCATGATGCTTTACTATGCACTCATATATGCACACTTCAATTATTGCTTTTTGGTATGGGGTACCACAACAAGTACGAATTTGGATAGGTTATTTAGTCTGCAAAAAAGATTCATACGAATTCTGGACCGCCTCCCTTATTGCCACACGACAACTGGTCGCTTCGAAAGGAACGGTTTTGTTCCCATACACAATCTGTATAAGTACAGACTTCTCTGTTATTATAAATTGGCTGTAAAGAAATCACTGGTTGGTGTCTTGTCCATGTTCGATCTACAGAGCTTTCACGCCACTATGCTTTCCGCGCTCATCAGCAGTGGAACATTCCCCGTTGTAGGACGAATTACGGGGAACAGCGGGTCAGTCATCGCTTGCCGCAGTTATTAAATGAATGCCCTTTCAATCCTTTAAATGTGTTCCGTACATGCATTCGTGATTTCTGTAGTTAATTCTTTTGTCCAGTAGTTATCAATGATCAATAGTAGGGGTAAAGGTGTCAAGAATACGTTTTTTTTTTTTTTGTTGTTTTTGATGTGTACCTTTGTGTGGTGTAGAACTAACTTTATTTTGGTTTGTGTAGCTATGTTGATGTTTTATACTGACTTACATTTGTCTTTTTTTTTACCGGCTTATATGTTATGCAGTGATGCGCGTTTCCTTCGAATGTTGCAGTGTATCATCATTGCGAATTATATGTCGCTGGGAGCTGTGAGTCCCTGAAGTCACTATAGTGACTTTTTTTCACAGCTTCCACCACAAGTTTTCTTTGTGGAAATAAATTCACATTACATTACATTACAAATACCGGTCGGGTAGCAGCCATAGTTGCCCACTGTGCGCAGTTCCATTAGGCCGGCGTCTCCCAAACTTGTCTTTGTGTCGGACCCCTAAAACCATTAAAATCACAGATCCATTAAAAACCCGGCATCTCGAAAAAACATGTAGACCTTTCAATAAAGGGTATAAAATTTAATTCATCCAGCAAAGGCGCCGGGTGCAGTGGTAAGAAGTTTCTATGGAATAATACAAAATGACGTTGAAGAAGATGCTGATATGGTGGGCATACAATGAGGATATGAAGGATTGAGAGTTGTTCCCCACAGTGACTGCATTCGGGAGAGTCTTCGTCCCGCAAGGAATATTCGTGTGTTACAGGGTCTCTGACCAGAACCTGGTAAATGTTTTTGTTTGCAAGGATAACGGACCTATATATGGTGCCTCCAAGTTACAATTGAAACGTTTCGTCTCTGCGATTATTCTAAACTATTCGAACTATTCTAAACAAGGAGCCGAAAAGCGGTTTCGCTTTCAACCCTAACTCGTCCGATCAGCGCAAAAGTCGAGCTATTATGCATAGGTCTTCATTAGTGTATGACTTAAACCGCCACCCGACGTTTATTGGAGGAAAGTCCACACCGGAAGTTCGGGTGGTTTCCGCAACTTCCGTATTGATGGGTGCTTTTTTCAACATGGACGTCGAAGGTGGAAGCACAGCGGAGTCAACAAGGCCGATTTTCAGGCACTTTTCAGCAACTGAGAGGGAAGTGTTGCTACGTGAAGCAGAGTTCAGAAGCCTTGCTCTTGAAATGTTGAGTCAGGAGTCGAGTTAAGCATGAAGAAGTTCCATACGCATCGGGCACGTAAGAAGTAGACAACGTAAACAACAAACAACAGACTGTTCGATGAGCTTTCAGCATTTATCATGATGAAACACATAAACAGTTTGTGTAAAATTCGTGTTTGACGGCTCCGTCTTTTTAAGGTGCCGGTGTAGTTCATGCATAATGTCAAAAGAGGTCGACTGCTTATGCTTATGCTGCAAGGAGCTGTCCTCAAAGTAGCATATTTAGAGGGCTGCACGAACGTATGAGCGCTCATATTGACAAGTAAGAAGCGTGTCTCATGCACATTTATGCTGGTGGGTTTCAATACAAGATAGTTATTCTCAACTTTTCGTCATTGTTCGTCACTGATTCAGAAAGAGTGCAGCTGAAATAATACTCGGCATCCTATTAGCGTTAGCTTTGTTCAAAGCTTGCGTTGTCTCATACAGGAAATACAGATACACTGCATACCAACAGTTTGTGAGATGGGTGCGGCATAAACTTAGAAAAAACAAGAAAGTGGTTATACCGGCCTGTGCGACCAATAGAATACGCCAAGCCTTTCCCACAGAAACTACTACAGGCTTTAAATACCCAAGATACTAGGTGGAGGTACGTCTTACCATAATTTCCCTCATTTCGTTCCTATTTACGAAAAAGTGGACTTAGAATGTGAACAGCTTGTGTTTATAAGTAACTTAGTCCGGTACAGTTCATGTTCATTCATAGCCATATACGAATATTCAGACTATAACTGCATTTAAAAAAAAAACTTTCAGGCACTTTATAACCAATATTTAAATGGTATACCCTGCGTGTAGAATTTCATCAAGCTGGGGGTGTTAAACATACAGTATGTGATGACAAAAGGTGATTGCCACATTAGCAGTAGTCAGATTTGCCAAGATTGCAATAGCCAAGATAGCCAAAGCTGCCAATATTGGACCAATATGGGGAGTGCAAGCAGGCTCCATATTAGACCAATATGGGCTGCCTATATTGGCAAGGCCATTTTGCGCCAATATTGCCAATGTTTCTGTGATTATAATGTTCTTCCTTGCAACGGGGATGGATATCTCCATAGAAGGAAGGCGCTGCTCCAAGCTCATTTTCCTGGTCAACGGAATACCGCAGAGATCCGCTGGAAAGGATTTACAAACTGTGAAGCCCCATCAAGATGGGATGTTGCACAAATAGCATCAACCGATATCTGCTACTACACTCTATGTCTACAAAGCAGCAGGGAATTCAGAAATTTATCTTAGGTTACACGCGGATGCATTGATATGCCAGCGTAGAACAACTTAAGCGCGCCATGACCGGAAATCTCACTGGTCACGACCCGCTAGGCACGCTTCCTTCGAAAGATAAGCGGGCGATGTGCTTCACTCAAGGTAGATAACGGGAAATACCCGCATAGAGTGAATGCATGGTGGGCCTTATCCTGAATAGCGAGAGGTGATTCATTCCCATTGTTAATAATTTTATCGGTGAAGAATTTGTGGCAAATGGCAACGGGTTTTTTTTTTCCTGGAATAGGTTTCGCTAAACGTCCGATTTGCAGGAGGCGTCAGCTGTAAACTTTAAAGGAGTACAGAGGGCCATCCAAAAAAAAGTTCAGATTAAGACATCTGATCAAAGTGTCTGTGTCATTATACCGAATAGTGCGAAAGGTTTTGATGTGAGCAATTTGTCAGAAAAAAAAAAAAAAACTCACATAAACATAGCTCCGCGCGTTCACCCTTAACTCGCCACTCCAGCTATAACGAGGATGACGAGGTATGATGCCACGTCACCGATGACGGTATAAGGAGACTCGTTCTGGTTCGCCGGTCAGTGGGAGTCAGCGCCTTGTCCCTTTGTCGACGTAAAAATGTTTTGCCAGTTCTCCCGGAGAATTGAAGATAGAAGGAGCGGCCGAAGCATTACCGAGCAAGGAGAAAGGCTTTATCAGAACCCCGAACAGCTAAGTAGCAGACGGCAGCGGAGTAGCAGACAACATTTCTCTAGGTCAATCAGCGAGCGTTCTCCTTATAGCATCAGCGCGAGGTTCCAGGCAGATCACAGGCTGGTACTGCTCTTCACCACCGTTGCGCACGATCGCTTATTGCGGCGTATTTTAAATTCAATTTCTTCGATAATTACGACTCTGTGGTGTAAATTACTTCGCATGGTGCATCTTACTGGCCTACTTAACAGTTTTATAGGAAGAAAACTGGGTGTTAAAAATGACTACTGTGCTAGTTTAAAACTGAAGAATTTTATTTAATTAACGAGCATGTTCAAATGTGCATCTCATTGGACAACTCTTGACCGACGACTCTAATATGCTTACTAAGAAGAAATCGGTAGCGTCAGCTGGGGCATTTTCGTGAAAGACTCGGTAGTAGTACTGCGACAGTTGTAGTCAATAAATTCCAATTTTCGATAAATCGCTTTAGCTTCTTGCACATCACACCAAAGGATGAAGGCACAGTACCAAAATTATCTCAAAATTACGGCTTAGTTAAGAACACTCGTATATCAGTTTGAAATTATCGCTCACTAAATCAAACAATTTCACATTTAAAATATTCCATTCCCCCAGAGTTAGTTCGCAAAATTCATGTGCCAATTTAAAGCTATCGATTAGTAAATAAAGCATAATTTCACTTCAAGCCTTCGAGTCGCATACATAACAGACCAGTGCTCTACCCCATCGCCATGCTCAACACCTCACCTCGTGGTCTTGTTGTCAAGAATAGATAGAATCCGTCTAGAATATTGTAAAGACTAGAACATCGGTTTGCGATATGTTTTCTCGAAAAAACCTAAGGGCAGTGCTCATTAGCAACCGTTGCGTATTATGTATACATGGGAGTTTTTCCGCGAGGATGCCGGGCAACGTAAACTATATATAAAAGCGTTAAAACTCAGTGCAGGGGAATATCAAAAAGACGACACGACACGGTTTTTTAAGTTCCCCTGCACCGAGTTTTAACGCTTTTATCATGGACTACAAAATAGATCGGTTCCTTACTCTTTTTCAACGAGTTAATTGCGTCAATCTTTTAGGAGATTATGAGGAGGTTCACCTCTGACAGAAAACGACACTGGGCTTTCATGGGTAGCGACTTGAGCGATATTTTTCTGCAGCAGCGCTATTGTTCTTGACTGAGGGCGACATCGCACACGTGAGCCAGCGTAGGGTGAGGTAAAGTGTGATTGCGGCTAAGACGCAATAAACGATTTGATTTGAAACAATAACACATTTTGATTACTGTATACATGAAGGGTGATGTAGAACTCAGTTCCTGCTCAATAGTACATCGTAGGGATCATCTGGTGTCTGGTGGGTGTTATCCTTCGGTGTACGTTATACATAGGGTTGTCAATCCCGAGCCATTTTTGCAGTCCCGGGATCCCGGGACGGGATTTCGGGATTGTGACGAGCTCAGATATTGCTTCCAAATACAGTCCTGTGCGGGTCAGACTTATCTGACCCGCAGGTTCAAATCCGCACCCGACACGCAACCCTTTACAAACTGAGACCAGCATCCGCACGCAGGCCCCATGTTCTTTTTTTGTTCTCTTTTTCAGAAGCTCAGCCGCAGCCGACCCGCTACCCGCAACGCGATGAACGTTCACGTGTAAACTGAGAGTACTCCCTGGTTAACGCCTTATGATTGGATGTGTCTGTGTGCATAGTTTATCGTATACGATATCAGCGCAGGGTGCAAAAAGGTGCAAATGCGTGTTGGCTTGTGACTTGAGGCATGATCATACGAAACGCGACACGAACAAAGAACACACAGCCGCTGTTGCACCTTAACAGTGTGACCGTTTGTTCCACCTTTGTTAGCCGCGTTCTACGTCATATTTCGGGCGACTGCAGTACAGACGCGTAAGAGATTGAGCAACTCGGTGTGGTTTCTAATAGTGTTTCTTAAGATGCGATGACCTCAGCCGATCCGCTGCTCGCACGACACCGAAAACGTAGACCCGCCGCCGCGGGTCACCCGTTTGTGCACGCAGGTCCCGCGGGCCGTGCAGAAGTCTACTTCCAAGTCCATTTACCTCAATTGATTATATCGCCGTGTTGTGCGCAGTTCATGTGCGGTCTGTCAATTCTACCTTTTCCTGAAGGAAAGCATTTAAGCATGTAAGGTAGTGACGACGAAATGGTTTCTTTTTTTTCTCTTTCTTTTTTTTTCTACGATAATGCCACTCCTCTTTTATTAATTTGCATTTCACTTTTGCAATTGAAAAGAAGGCGAGTCTCACTACGCTTGAAGTAACAGAAAATATTACTTTATAATTTCCTCAAACAGTATCACATTCCACTTGAATGACGAACAGCAACAAAAATAAAAAATAAAAATAAACAATAACGACGAATGGAAAGAAACAAAACATTAAACGGTTTACAACACCGTCGCTGCGTGCTTATCCCATTTATAGAACGATTAACACACGACCTGAGAAAGTACAGAGCTTCGAGTGTGGTGTCCCCCAGTTCGGAGCGAACGTTTGTGCAAATACTGGCTGCTGAACTGAAGGTCTGATCAGCTTCTGCGCCGGAAGAAACGACAGTCAGCAGATACCTGTACGCATGTGTAGGCAGCGGTCCTCTGCCACCTCCAGTCATAAGAAGTGTCATTTCCTTTGAAGGAGTGAGTCTGTGCCTGATGGCCTACAGGTGTTGGATTTTTCTGTCATATCGGCTCTCACAAATTTAGCGGAAGGAATCCGGGTACTTCGGGACGTCAAAAATCGGCCGAGATCCCGGGATTTCGGGATTCGGGATACCCCGCTTGACAACCCTATTTATACATTGAACTCTTTCTAATTTCCGCTAATTTTAGGTGGTGCGCGTTACACCAGTAATATACGTTGGCGAGCAAAGTTAAGCTAACATTGAAACTAAATAGCAGTATCTTGAAAGAGAATATATGCAGATTTTAGCAAAAATCTTCCTGGCAACAGCTCCGCGAGCGATGCTGCCCCGACGACACGGCCCACTCGGGGGCGGACCCCGGTATCAATGGGCCCCTCTCCAGTATATGCGGGACCGGCTCCCATTTGTCTCCCTCCTAGATTCAGACAATAAACAATGGGTTTGCTAAGCGCCACAGACACAGCGACAACAGCATGTGATGCTACTGTGAAAACGAGGAGAGCTCTCTCGACAGACCGCATCAGCATGTCATATATGTGTAGCGTCCCAACTTCGCAGGAAGAAATAAATGAAAAATAGACACCCTAAAGGTGCACACACAGACTTCAAGTACCCCGTGCAGCTGTCGAAACACATGACCGACAACGCAGGCCAGGAAAGCGGGAGAGAAAAATATTTCTTCACTAGATTTTAGCAAGACTTGATGATATGAACCATGGACTGCGTTCTCCACGCTAGTCCGTTATACGTTTACTGTTGCGGCTCTCACATGAAACCGGTGGTGTCCGTGTGAGCTGGGGTGGAGCCACATGCAGGGTCGGCGAGAGGGCGCAGCAGGGGATAGAGCTCCGGAGCCCGGGCCTCTTCAGTGGCACGACGTTTGCTAGCACCAGGAGACGTCAGGAGAGGGCCCGGGCAGGACACATCCGGAGACATCCTGGGGGCGCGCAATTTCTCTCGCCGGCCCTGGCCATAATGCGCGGTGGCTCCATGTGTAGCCTCCACCACGGTAGCATTTACTGGCTCCTTGTGTTTCATATAAAATAACCATTGTTATGTCCTGCCTGATCAACGCGGTCTTGCGTGGAAAGCATAAATAAGCTGATATTTGAGAATATTTCAAAAGTCATATTATTCGAAAAGTCTGTCTGCTTTCTTCTTCTTTTTTTTCTCACTCATCCATTTCTAACCCCAAAATAGTCTACTCTGTGTTTAGCATATGTATTTTGAGTTGCCTCGTAATTTTTTCTCTAATGCGGATTCGCATTCACTATTCCAATTGTCTGAACTTTGCCTGGATCAGGTTTAGTGGTTTCTGAATCTACTTTTCGGGGCAAATGAAACTGTCCATGCCACATTGATTCCCATTTATTTCCCATCCCCCTGCTTTTGTGAAACTGATACCAATAAGATCTGTGCAGGTCTATAACAATGGGGGTGAGTCACCTCACCTCAAGTGTTCTGCGAATTTGGCTGCTCTCGCGTGCGGGTTTTTTCTGGAACGAAATACATTACAGTCGAGCTCTTATCTTCGGAAGCAGGCTTTTCCAGGAATATCCGTAATCGAGCGCATTATAAAAAGGATCTCCGAACAGTTGAGGTTCTATCACTTCCTCTGCACACAACTCATTGGTGAGTACATCTTTCTGTCCTGTTTCTTGCATTCCATACTCGTGCACGTTGCCGCCTGTGTAAAAGACAGAAATGTTGACCGGCCGTTATAAATGCTGCGATTCTGGAAATTACTAACAAAAAAACATTTAGTAGTAAAATGATCATTTTAGGCTATTTTAGCTTCCCAGTCGGACGCCTTCTCTCGCGCGGTAACAAAACAAACCCCATCAAAGAATAAGTCAGAGACTAAAATTCCTTCGGATGCAGATGCTCCTAACCCAACACTTTGGAACTACCTTTCTGTACTTGACATTGTTTTACAATCTGTTCCCTGTACACATTCAACGAATGTTTGAAGATGTGCCACAGTCAGCGACCTAAAGACACAAAATTCTCACAAACGCATCCATCGTCTATTATTAAGTTGGTTTACAGATGATATTGCCAACGAGGTATACCAGTTTGAGGCTAACGAGATTGCCTTATCAGCCCTTTGGAAGGGTACACCAACATTTTCCCAGTTACATATGTCGACCTGGCTGTCACAGTCAGACAAGGGCAACGCAACAAACCTTTTTGATGCGCTCCTCAAAGCCATCCAAGAAATAAAAGTTTTTAACGAACGCTGCCTTGCTGAAATTTTCCATTTACTCATCATCTCTTCTTGCATGCGTGCAACATCGCTGAACAGAAGAAATTTCAACTCATAGCCATTATATTGAGAATTAACTATTTATCGAAGTATTTATTATGATGGGAATAAAATACACTTCATGTGTGTAGATGCGCCTGGGCCCGGATCCTAAACCGAAAGCAGCGTTCGGTGCCCGCTCGTTTTCTGTCTTTTTTGTCTGGCACACTCGAAATGGCACGAGGCACTACGGGAAAAATGTTTTGGTAGGCTGCGGTTCCAAATAAATCCCGCGATTGGCTATCGCAATGGAGCTCGCGAATAATCACGGGAACGTGATGCATTCACTGCGCGTTGCCGAATATCCAAAAGTTGCACATCGTGATCCTGATCATTTATATCACGAAGATGTCGTGGTAAATGAAATATACTTTCGATAAATGTGCTTCCTACGCGAGAGTGATCTCATTCGTTGAACACAGATCTACATAAAGTGGCTACCTTTCCTGCAACAGATGCACCCAATAGAAGTTGCAGTCTGTGACAATTGAGTTGTCTCGCTCCAATATTTTCTGACATAGCGAGCGAAGTGAACTTTGTGCCATGAATTTTGTGAACTTTGAAACAAGCCTGAGCATGGCTACACAAATTAGACGGAAATACACAACGCAGCTGCAACCAGCATTTTTTATCAAACCAGCTCTTTTTATCGAAAGTGAATTTTCGTTCCAGCGTTTCACGGGATTCTTTCTGTTTGAATTCACATATGACGTATTAACTGATTATTATAACCGCAATATAGGTTCATACAATCTTGATTAAATTTCGGACAGTGGAACGGATGTGAATCGAAGTGAAGCTTGTTGTTGACGTTGTCGTTGTTGAACAACTGTGAGAACGATTGGTAACTTACACGAGATTAGTCAGTGTTTCCTATGCCATATGGAAATTAATATTGCGCGAAATACGCGTTAAAATGGTATGTAGCGAATTGCCACATTATCCACTCGAAAGAGATATTATTATAATATCGCAAAAAAAAAAAGTGTAAGAAAGACTCCCTCCTGGCCCCTAAAGTCAAATTAGAAGGCTAATTAAAACGAAGCCAGCACGCTATACGGTGTCTGCCTAGCTTGTGTTGTGCATAGTGATTTCATTGATGGCTTCTATACTGAGCTCTCTTCTCTGAACCCTTCCTTGATTTTAAAAGGAAAAGCGCAGAATAATATTGCTCTGCAGTGTTCCCCCCGGCTGGGTTACGACCTACGGAATCACATGCAATACAATACCGAAGAGAGAGTAAGGACCTGGGCTTGTTGGTAGGACATTCCCAATGTGAAATGTCAGTGAGGGAACCCAGACGAAACCAGCATAAAGACAGATTGACGATATTCGATGAGGAACTGCATTCTTAACAAATATTTATTTTCAACGGCCTTTTTCTTTAAATACAAGTACAATAGTTTTGAGAATCATGTGGAATATTTATTTATTTATTTATTTATTTCACAATACTGTTGGCTCACTAGAGCCATAACAGGAGTGGGAATTAAATCCTTTAAAAGCTGCTAGCTTGCATTACAATACATGAACAATACAAAAAGAGCAGTACGAAAACACTGTTGTAAAGAGTGACACTCGCAAGAACCAAGCATTAGTCATCTGGGAATTCATTAATTCTTTTGATGAGCTTCTAGAAGCTTGACAAACTGCACAAATGATTTGGCGGCACATACGTCGGACGGTAACTGGTTCCAATCCGAGATTGTTCTTGGCAGGAATGAATGCCTGAATAAGTCTGTTTCACAACGGAACTCTTTCAGTGAAAAAGCATGGCGGTCTCTTAATGGCAGGTGATCTTTCGGCTCGACAATGTGTTTCAACCTGCACTTGATGTGATCATGAAGGATAAGGTATAGAAGCTTGAGCCTTTCGTTTTGGCTACGGGTTTCAATCGTTTCTAGGTTCGCCTGAAGGCACATGGCAGTAGGGGAGTCTTCCCTTCGATACTTATTGTAAATGAATCTAACAGCTAAGCGCTGAACTCTCTCTAGTTCGGTTTTCAAAGTTTTAGTGTATGGGTCCCAGATGGCTACTGCGTACATGATGATCGGTAAGACTAGAGTCTTATATGCCAACAAACGTACCTCCGGGGTAGCAAAACCAAGCGATCGCCTTAAATAAAATAACTTATTCCGACATTTTCTAAGCACATGCTGCACATGAGAGTTCCATCTTAAGTCGGAAGTGAGAAAGACCCCCAAATACTTGTATTTGTCAACTTTCCTCACTTGCATTCCGTGCAAAAAATAGGTAGTGGGTATGCACTTATTCTTCCGTGTAACAGACATACAAAGGGTTTTCTCAGAATTCAGTCGCATTTGCCATCGCTTGCACCAATTACATATTTTGTCCAAGGAGTTCTGAAGAGTGTCCCTGTCCGTGTCACACTGAATTTCATTGTATATTACGCAGTCGACAGCATACAGACAGGCTTTACATTTGACGTCATTTAACATATCATTAATGAAGACCAAAAATAGTAAGGGACCCAGGACAGAGCCCTGGGGCACCCCAGAAATTACGTCTACCCGCGAGGACCTGTGACCGTTGTATTCAACAAACTGTGACCTTCCAGAAAGGTAATCCTGAAGCCATGCAATGACCCGGGGATTTGGGATATGTGCTGCGAGTTTTAGCATCAGTTTGGCGTGGGGCACCACGTCAAATGCTTTTGAAAGGTCTAGGAAGAGCACATCGGTTTGTGAATGTCGGTCAATTGATAATGCCATATTAAGTTGCATCACCCCGTATGTGACAGGAAGCCTCCAAAATTTTGTGAACTTTCTCTGAATAATGAATGGAAGCCCTCCTTACACAATTATCACAAAACTTCTTTATCTGTCTGGCTCCTTAAAATAGCAATTCGTCGTAGACTTTACACGTCTTCAAAATTGTAGTTTTTTCAAACAAAGCACTCTTAGAGATCACATGACGCAGTGCACGTGTGAACCTTCGTTTGAAAAAAGGGAAATTTTGAAGACTTCAAAAGACGGCCGGGAATTGCTATTTTAAAAGGCCAGACAGATATAGAAGTTGGGTGACAGTTGTGGAAGCAGAGCTTCCATTTATTATCTATAGAAAGTTTACATATTTTTGGAGTGTACCGGTCCTACACGAGGTGATTCAACTAGATATTCCACATGCGTATCAAAACAATGGTGCTGGTGTTTAAAACGCCTATCGTCATTCCATCTTCAACCTGGATTGGTGTGGGATCCATCACTGGTATTCCTCTCTTACAATGCAATACCGGTGCGTGATAGAAGTGCCCTGTCCCTGTCGCCGTCATCCTGCGACGGTTATACTTAGTGTTCTTTATTGAGATGCCTCGCTGATTGTGGGTTATTTATTTCTAAACATTAGATATTTATTTCAACGGAACAAAAAGAGTTATTTTAACATTGACAGCCCTTTACTTCCAGCCACAAATCAAGATGCAGAAGGCCCTCGTTATCTTCCTGGTGTTGGCTATTGCCACCGGTAAGACTTATCTGAAAGACTTAATACGCGCGCTATAGGTTCTATTTCGACGTTTCAAATATGCGCTGTCTCAACTGTAAGTGGCATACAATTCTTCCTTGTTTCGAGCAAGCTCACATGCAGGGTCACATTTTCGGGGTTCCCTTGATAACCCCATTTGCAGAAATAAAGGCGAAATACGAAGTGGTAGTCCAAATTTACCGTCTACCTACCACAGGAAAAGACGTCATGTTTACGACATCCCACACAATCCCCTTGTTTTTTGGTTGTCTTTTTCTCGTTAAACCACCCAAGCAGCACAACATACTGGCCCAATATTGGTCCTATCTCGCACCAATATTGCACCATGATGTATGTTGCTTGAGCAATTTGTTTAGCATATCAAGGGCCATAGTTGCTTATGCGCCGTTAAACGCCAACTCATCATCATCATCATCGTCAGTGGACCAACGTTGGTTAGCGCATCAGTTAGCTCTTCGCGGATATCGGATCACAATTTAGGATAGGTAGCAAGTGGTCTTAGCTGGTCATACCAAGCGTATGCATTAACAGAGCCAATCAAGTTGAAACATTGCTTGATAATATCAGAAAATGTTCAGAGCCTCTTGTCGTAAATGGAGGGGGGAGTGGATGCCGCCAAGCGCCCGGGAAAGAGAACGGGTCAACGCGAGATCCAACCACATTCAGTTCAGTAATTCAGAGTAAACAGTTAAGGAGTTGGCAATGACTCTCAGAGCATACCTTTGCTACATAGCACTTCTTACATACAGCTGTAATTAGCTTTCTAATCTACAGAGATAGAAACAGATGTGTGGCACTTAGAGTAAGATTTTATGTGCCCTTCAGCGTGCCGTCTCTTTAATTCACGTGTCTCTCCACAGTTACATTGGCCCAGTCCCACGAAGAAGCTGAAGATGCTTCACACTTGAGAGTTCGTCGTAAGTAGAGCATCATGAATATCTGTCACCGTTTCACAAGGCATAAAGGTGCTTGGTACTTCCAAACCAGATGAGAGATCGAAGAAAAGAGAAACGTTGAATCAAATGTCAGGGAACTGCATCGTACTCTTATTACTACTACAATTATTTATTTAGCTCTTTATTGGGTTGTTTTTCAGCCGACTGATATCAATCACAGTCCGACCCAAGTTGAGGTCCCGTTAACCTTCAAGCTCTAAGGGACAAGTTGGTTTCGCTGGTTAAAAGTTGAACAAGAAACAGAAATGTTGAAACGCTAATACTGCGCGTATTCTATAGTTCGTGCATGTTCGTAAACTTCTCCACAAAGAGCGCGTGTCATCGTTCGTGCGAGAGGTTGGGTCTACTTTATATCCGCACTTCCGGAATACATCGAGAAGAGTGTCCTATGTCCTAGCAAACAATCTGTTGTTTGGTCGCCATTTGATTACATATTCCTCGTACCCTTATAGGTGGCTTTGGCTGTCCATTCAACCAGTATGAGTGTCACAGCCACTGCGCGTCCATTCGAGGATACAGGGGCGGATACTGCGACGAATTCTTGAAAATGAGATGCAAGTGCTACTGAAATATGTACGCGTATTTAAGGGACACGATGGGACTAAATAAATGACGTTATAATGCTTCCCTTGCTTTGAATTGCATGTACACCTGAATAATGGTACCCTCTATGTCACTCTCGCATAACACACAACCAAGTTTGCGGAAACCAATCTCTTGTAATGGTGGTGGTGGGTGGCGAAAGGGCTCGCCGTTGTCGGCCTCGCAGAGGTGTGCAACGTCACGACAGACGCCCTGGGGAAATGTGCGTCCTGGGCTGACTTCTTGTAGTGCGTCAGGGAAGACGAGGGGACAGCCAGTTAGCTGCCCCGTAATTTATTACTGCACGGCTTCCTTGCTGCCACCAGCTGCGTAACCTGGGCATTATTCCAAAGTCGTCACGCTCCTGGGCATCGTGTCTTCACATCCAGGGGACAAGATGCGCCAGAAATCGCTGTGCAGATTGCAGATGGAATGCAATAGCATTCACCCTGGCAGCACAAGATATTGGCTCAATATTGGTCCAATCGTGGGCCGGAATTGCCAATCTTCGCCCAACATTGGTCCAACATTGAACGAATTTTCGGCCAAGATTTTGTGCTGCTGGGGTATGAGCTCATCGAGCATTTTCCGATGATGGACAGCAGAGGCGTGTGGAGATTGAAGTGGCCGACGTACTTAGCAACCACTTGCTTCCTTATGCCCTGACGAAGACACAATCTATAACACTCAACAAAACTAATCCAGCCACAGATTATAACCCTTATTTCGCGAAATGTAGTGCAGCGCCCATATAAGCCTTGAGGTTGTTTTGTGAAAATTTGGGGCAGCGAAATTAGTTTTCTGTTTCTTTTTTATATATAGTATGCTTCATCGAAGGTTATCCATGTCGAAGGAAGGTTATCCATATATTATGTCGGGTGACTTCATAGCGTAGTCGTGCAAGGAATTGAAATTTCGTGGGGACGTGAGTCTCAGAAAAGCCTATTTGTACTTCATATCTTAGGGAGCGGTCCTGCTTTGCGTATGTGAGGCGCGTGTTCTTCCTCCTGTACATATAACGAGCACTGGAAGGGTATTTGAACCCCCTTATTTCCTATTTTCTTTAAAACCCCTACCACACAAATGGGGACTTGGAACTTTCGATTGAATACCTCCAAACAACAAAGAAAAGCGAGCTGTGGCCACGAATAGAAATGGTCAAAACGACCGACAGCGTGGAAAATTGTAATATCTTGCGTTGTGGAAATCATTACCTCCATCGAGAGAAGACCGAAGCTGGTTATTAGCAGCTGTCGGATGATGCGCTCGTTTCTTAAATGTTCGATAACTAAAATTGTGATTTAAATATACGAGGCATATCGTCACTCACTGTTTCACACAGTGGAGCAAATGAAAATAAATTATGAAACTGTCAGGGTGGGCTCATAGTCAAAATAGAACGGGTGAGTAAATATCCGGTTTCACCTCTGGATTGGTGCGCAAATGGCCGGTGAGAATTTTTCCGATCCCCGATTTCTCCGGGTTGTGCCATCTTAGTTTTCCATGTCTGACTTTTTCGACACCGTGCAAACTCCAAGTGTTATGTTTCGTTCTCCCACGCATGTCTATATTCAATGGTAGAAGTGCAAGGGTGCAGGCGAGCTAGTATATTTTTAAACGACGATAAAACCTGAGAGGCCGAACAGAAAAATAACAACACGACGTGTTCTCAAACTCAGCAACCCATTTAATCACACAACCTACACTCCCAATAACCTTGTTACTGAGTTTGAGAAGGTGCCGTGTCGTTATTTTTCTGCTCCGTGTCTCAGGTTTTATCGCCATTTTGTTCATATTCACCTGCTAATTTTTCTTTGGCTCGAATTTCTCACACTAAAACATATTGTGGACGGAATGTTTTCGCAAAGCCAACTGTGTATAATGACAGAAAGGTGTGGTGCATGGAATGATTAAACATGTGTACTGGTCATACAAAATATCTAAAATTTAGAAAACACCAGAGCAAGCGAGCCTACGCTTACGGTGTATGTTATTCCTTTTCTTTTTTGTCCTTTATTTGTGACAGTCACAACTGGGAACGAGGATAATAGGCAGCGCACCATTTTTGCATAGAACTTCTGCAACAGTGTAACAGCTTGTGTCCTACTTGATGTCCGGCATATGGGTGTACGAAAGGACGACGGCTATTGACCATGGCTATGGCAATGGGCCAATTTCACAAATGTCAATTAAGACCTGAACCACTTTTTTTTAACCTTGCTATTTTCCAGTTTTTCAAGTCACCTGTTAGATCGCAAATAATTGCAAACAAAAACTGTGCGTCAGAAGGAAGTTTACGCAACGTTTGACCCAGGTGGCACTGGAGAAATTGAGCCGTGTGATCGTTTTAGTTGATTAGTTTCTGTCTGTTTTCTTTTTGTGTTTCTGAATACCAAGTCGACACACCGTCTGGCTTTCCGTTGTTTTTTTTTTTCTCTGTCTCTTCTAATAAATACATTATTCCATGCCATGCGTCATTAGTGAGTTCAGTGGTAACCACAACGCAGCCAAATAGTGCGGGCTCGTAGTCAGGCTGACCATTCCTTCGTTTTTGTTCGTTTTCGTTTACCAGAACTTAACAGAAACATGGAAGAACCAGGGTCCTCACGAGGTCCCCACAGTGTCATCATCTCCTCATTGACCAGCTCCCGTGGCATAGTAGTTAAGATGATCGCTTTCCACGCCGAGACTGGGAAGTGACACGGGTTCGAATCCTGTCACCGGCTGTGCTGCTTTTCCGAAGACTTTCCAGACGAATGTCGGCACAATTCCCCCTGAAGTCGGCCCAGGACGCACACTAACCGCCCTGTCACCCACTCATTCCTGCTGTTCTCTCTCCATCTGTCCACGCCTGCACGCCGCTCATAGCCACAGTTGCTTCGCGGCGCTAACACGAAACTAAAAAAAATATCCTCATTGTTCGAGGTGTATCCCCAGAACGACTTGAGGATAACACTCGCGGACTGTCCGTAAAGAGTCATTCAGGTACGTCCTGTGCCCGTCCCTGTGGGTAGCTAGCGGGAGAAGCAATATCACTTCGTTTAATTTACTTGCTCAGGGTCTCTAAACACATTTGTTTTGTTTTTCGGGGCCGATCATAGGCTGAATAACATTTTTCTTAAATAAAGGGGGGTCCAGCGTAAAGTCCTCTGCCTTCAAAAAGGATGACTGTCTGTGAATACATCAAACATTTCTCGTGGAAAGGACAGAAACGCGCGATCCTGTCGCACTGCCTTAGACTTTCAAAGGTCCTCCCTCAATGTCTCAAACCAAAGGGAGTAAGAAACATCGACTTTGAAATGATGCAGGGGTAATACTTCAATCAATTCCTCGTTTTGAGTATTTTTTCATTGCGTAATGCAAAGAAGCGTGGACAGCTCACTGTTCGTTTTGAGTCACCGGCGAGCAGGGCTATCCAGACTCCAGGCTGCCGGAACTGCCGAATTCACTGTGTTGACTTGGTTGGGGAAAATAAAGCAAATCAGTAAATTCAGGATATAGGGAGTTGTAGGCTAAAACGATAAGGGAGGTGGGATCACTAATTTTGTGGCTCATCTAATCAGTCAACAATACAAAAACTAGTACCTGTTCTGGCTTCGGAATAGAATTCTTAATACGTTTCGTAGTGGGTTTCAGAGTGGGCAAGCTTACGCTTGTCCCATCCTACAGTTGGCAATACGAGGGATTCTCGGTCTTAGTGCCCTGACAAGATTCCGTTTATCATTGGAACAATAAAAATGCCGCCATAACTTTGGTGTCATTGCAATTTGATGTAGCTTCTGTAAGCACTTGGCGGGTGTGCGTGCCAGAGTAAAAAATCAAGTAAAACAAACAAACAAAAGCCAAAAAAAAATGAAAGAAGGGAAGTGAAGGAACGCTATCTCCTCCATGTGTACTTAAACTGTCCTAAATTGGTCCTTGAGGATGAGCGAGGGACAGCCTCGGGGACGTCATGTCATTTTCAAGAGTGGCAGTATTATGATACTCTGAGGACCAGATTTTGACATCCCAAGGGATGCCGTCCCTGTCCCCATTTGACAACCTTAGGATAACCCTCGGATAACAGTGTGTTCTTAAAGGTACTGTAAAGCAGCACAGATCAAATGTCATTTAGTATAGCTATTCTATAGTCCAAGCCACCAGGACAAAAACTGCGCAAGTTTCATTCCAATCGACGGTGCAATTAATTAGAAAATTACAATTAAAGATTACGGGAAACACTGTGCTAGGTATGCGAAATCATCCCGTACACCTGCCACATACGGCGGCAACCACATTGCATGCGTGTAACACTGGGCCCGACATAACCACAATCCACCATAAAATCCGTCCCTGCAATTCACACAACGATCCACATCTGAGGATAAACGGATAAGCGAACTGAAATGAAATGCTGAGCCGTTGAAAAAAAATCTGTCAGACGTTCAAGAAGCCAGACAGCGTCGGGACTTGTTTGTTCACAGAGGTTCACAGAGAGAGTTTGTTCGTTCGAAAGAGGCCTCGAATAGAAGGAGCGCGCAGGCGCAGTAGAGAAGTAGGGAGAGCCTCCATCGAACAGCGCTGGGTTACTTCGCAAAAAACACTGTTAACAGGGGTTTCAGAATGCATAGGTAAACAGGGAAACTAATAATATGGTTACTAAAATAACGAAGTTCCGATGTAACAGTGTGTAATACCAATTTTCAGTGTTGCCCGCTGTACAGTGGGTTGTTTGACACCAGGTGTCGCCCCGCTCCACTACGCCGCATTTTTCATGGCAAATTAAAAATATTTATAGCGCGTTGTCGGTCGTATGGTTCCGCATAGGGTATTTAGAAGCAACAGAGGCTCTAGTCACAGCACCGGCATATCATGCTTGTCTACTGCTTTACAGTACCTTTAAGGGTCGGGGGAAACTATCGAGCGCTCGATAGTTTCGTTTTCCCTGGGCAATCGTTATTTTCACAGCTTTGTGGACAGCTCATACCTCAACCGTTTGTAAAATAAAAAGGTGATCTCGTTGAAGGTCATTTGGGATACAACAGAGTCTGTACTATTATCAAACTGCTAGCTATCTTTACTCTTACGCTAGAGCATGCGAAGACAAATAAAGCTTTTTGAACTTCGCTGCCTTTATTTTGGGGCATGTACCCTGTGCAATGAAACTGCTCGGAACCGGTTAGAGCGTCTTAAAGCTGTTTGGAACCGATATGTGTCAGCTCCTGGAGCTGAAATGGAATCGAACCATTACGCCTGAAACCGAACCGAACAAGCAAAAAAAAAAAAAAAAAACTCTGGTTTCAAGTGGGATGCTGACCACCTACATTCTAACATGTTTACAAATAGGAATCAATATTTTTAGCATATCATCAGATTCCGAAGTGCGCAGAAGGAGTAGGGAAATTTGGCAATTTATATCTCGAAGTAAATTCGCTTCTCAGGGTCTTGAATAAGGACGATGGACTTCAATGATGACTGGCTAAAATTCTGCTATCGCCCATTTCAAAAACTGTAGAAAAACATATATTATGTTAATCAATTTTTGCTAATTAGTCGTCCAGCAGTTGCATACGCTGTCCTACAGGATGTCTGCCTGGTCGTATCACCCACCTGCTGAAACGGCATCTATTTTGCAATGCTGTTTTTTTAAATAAAAATTCTCATATAAGGTGAAATGAAATGAAATAAATGTTTCAACGTGGATACTTGCAATTGGGCGTACAGCATGCTCGCAGACGAGATCCCATTCTTTCTGTAGCGACGGTGAGGCAAAAACAAACTGCTTACAAGCTGACCGATTCCCTCCGTTTTGGCTCACGCGTCCAAACGTGTTTTAAGCTTATTGAGAGCTCTTTAACGCGTACATATATGCGTATGGGTAGATTAAATGACATTGGATGATCGCGGTATCAACCTGGATAATTTCAACTTTTAGCTCGCAGAGAGCATTCATTTTCATTTTAAAGTTTTTGTGTGTCTGATTTTTTTGTTTGTTTTTGTCTACATATGCAGTCGTGGTTAAAGAACACCTGAGGTCTTTTAAAATGCACATATAGATCGTTTCGTTTTTAGAGTCCACTATTCTAACAAGTCATTTTTGTAGAAACGCACAAAGAATTACCTCAAATGCTCGACGTTATCACGAGAGAACCGTGCTAGTGCCGCACAGAGATATAGCACGAAGCAAGGGAGTCGGTATGGCTGCACCCTACGATCACGTGAGCCATAGGCCCATATATATCCACAATATCATCACGCCTAACATCCTCAAAGGTTTGCGTTTCAACTACAATTTCATATCTTCACAGTTTTTGAGTGACCAGGGCGACACCTGTCTGTGATATATTGCCTTTTTCCATATATTACAATGCGAATGAAAATTCGAGGCTTCACGTCGCGGGACAATTATTAGTATGAGCGACGCCGCAAAGTTTCGTCTGCGGATTAATATTGTCCAGGTGGAGATCCTTTACGTGCACTGAAATCAGAGAACTCCGGGAGAGCATTCCGTTGAAAGAGCAAATAATCGGGCCGTTCGTTATAGATTGAACGAATATGACGAGAATTTTCTTACCTGTTTCCAGCGATGATTTCCAAAAGTGTTCCGAGCGCTGTAAGCAGTGCCCGGCGAAGTGGAGGGTTCCAGAGGGGTGTTACCTCGACGGCACGGGACAATTTAGTGCCACCTTTTGCCACGCGGCAAAATTTCCAGGCGTGCGCCACAATCCCGTAGTATGATTTTTTCTTCTTTTAATGTGATTCTGCAGATTCAGAATGCGACATGAGTGACACAAATGCGTAGTGCGTATCAACTTTGCTTCGTTTCTTGTACTACGTATGAGAACAACGAAAGTGGCTGTGGGCAGGCCGTCAGACTGCGGAATTTTTGAGTGCTGTCGCACGGCATTTTTTGGTGACACTTGGCGGAAAGTGCACAAACGATTTATACCCCTGTCACACGGACTAAATTAGTGTCACAGTGAACGAGTAACACTTCCATCTCGTATCAGTCGTGTGCTCTCACACGGCAGCTTTAGTGACCCTCGGCATAAAGTGCACAAACGATTTATACCCCTGTCACCAGGACTAAATTAGTGTCACATTGAACGAGTAACACTTCCACCTAGTACCATTCGTGTGCTGTCACACGGCAGCTTTAGTGACCCTCGGCATAAAGTGCACTAACGATTTGTACCCCTGTCACACGGACTAAATTAGTGTCACAGTGAACGAGTAACACTTTCATCTCGTATCAGTCGTGTGCTCTCACACGGCAGCTTTAGTGACCCTCGGCAGAGAGTGCACTAACGATTTATACCCCTGTCACACGGACTAAATTAGTGTCACATTGAACGAGTAACACTTCCATCTAGCATCATTCGTGTGCTGTCACACGGCGCCTTTAGTGACCCTCGGCAGAAAGTGCACTAACGATTTATACCCCTGTCACACGGACTAAATTAGTGTCACATTGAACGAGTAACACTTCCATCTAATATCATTCGTGTGCTGTCACACGGCACCTTTAATGACCCTCGGCATAAAGTGCACTAACGATTTATACCCCTGTCACACGGACTAAATTAGTGTCACATTGAACGAGTAACACTTCCATCTAGTATCATTCGTGTGCTGTCACACGGCACCTTTAATGACCCTCGGCATAAAGTGCACTAACGATTTATACCCCTGTCACACGGACTAAATTAGTGTCACATTGAACGAGTAACACTTCCATCTAGTATCATTCGTGTGCTGTCACACGGCACCTTTAATGACCCTCGGCATAAAGTGCACTAACGATTTATACCCCTGTCACACGGACTAAATTAGTGTCACATTGAACGAGTAACACTTCCATCTAATATCATTCGTGTGCTGTCACACGGCACCTTTAATGACCCTCGGCATAAAGTGCACTAGTATCATTCGTGTGCTGTCACACGGCGCCTTTAGTGACCCTCGGCAGAAAGTGCACTAACGATTTATACCCCTGTCACACGGAATAAATTAGTGTCACATTGAACGAGTAACACTTTCATCTAGTATCATTCGTGTGCTGTCACACGGCGCCTTTAGTGACCCTCGGCAGAAAGTGAACTAACGATTTATACCCCTGTCACACGGAATAAATTAGTGTCACATTGAACGAGTAACACTTTCATCTAGTATCATTCGTGTGCTGTCACACGGCGCCTTTAGTGACCCTCGGCATAAAGTGCACTAACGATTTATACCCCTGTCACGCGGACTAAATTAGTGTCACATTGAACGAGTAACGCTTCCATCTAGTACCATTCGTGTGCTGTCACACGGCAGCTTTAGTGACCCTCGGCATAAAGTGCACAAACGATTTATACCCCTGTCACCAGGACTAAATTAGTGTCACATTGAACGAGTAACACTTCCACCTAGTACCATTCGTGTGCTGTGACACGGCAGCTTTAGTGACCCTCGGCATAAAGTGCACTAACGATTTGTACCCCTGTCACACGGACTAAATTAGTGTCACAGTGAACGAGTAACACTTCCATCTCGTATCAGTCGTGTGCTCTCACACGGCAGCTTTAGTGACCCTCGGCAGAGAGTGCACTAACGATTTATACCCCTGTCACACGGACTAAATTAGTGTCACATTGAACGAGTAACACTTCCATCTAATATCATTCGTGTGCTGTCACACGGCACCTTTAATGACCCTCGGCATAAAGTGCACTAACGATTTATACCCCTGTCACACGGACTAAATTAGTGTCGCATTGAACGAGTAACATTTTCATCTAGTATCATTCGTGTGCTGTCACACGGCAGCTTTAGTGACCCTCGGCAGAAAGTGCACTAACGATTTATACCCCTGTCACACGGACTTAATTAGTGTCACATTGAACGAGTAACACTTCCATCTAATATCATTCGTGTGCTGTCACACGGCACCTTTAATGACCCTCGGCATAAAGTGCACTAACGATTTATACCCCTGTCACACGGACTAAATTAGTGTCACATTGAACGAGTAACACTTCCATCTAGTATCATTCGTGTGCTGTCACACGGCACCTTTAATGACCCTCGGCATAAAGTGCACTAACGATTTATACCCCTGTCACACGGACTAAATTAGTGTCACATTGAACGAGTAACACTTCCATCTAGTATCATTCGTGTGCTGTCACACGGCACCTTTAATGACCCTCGGCATAAAGTGCACTAACGATTTATACCCCTGTCACACGGACTAAATTAGTGTCACATTGAACGAGTAACACTTCCATCTAGTATCATTCGTGTGCTGTCACACGGCGCCTTTAGTGACCCTCGGCAGAAAGTGCACTAACGATTTATACCCCTGTCACACGGAATAAATTAGTGTCACATTGAACGAGTAACACTTTCATCTAGTATCATTCGTGTGCTGTCACACGGCGCCTTTAGTGACCCTCGGCAGAAAGTGCACTAACGATTTATACCCCTGTCACACGGAATAAATTAGTGTCACAATGAACGAGTAACACTTTCATCTAGTATCATTCGTGTGCTGTCACACGGCGCCTTTAGTGACCCTCGGCACAAAGTGAACTAACGATTTATACCCCTGTCACACGGACTAAATTAGTGTCACATTGAACGAGTAACACTTTCATCTAGTATCATTCGTGTGCTGTCACACGGCGCCTTTAGTGACCCTCGGCAGAAAGTGCACTAACGATTTATACCCCTGTCACACGGAATAAATTAGTGTCACATTGAACGAGTAACACTTTCATCTAGTATCATTCGTGTGCTGTCACACGGCGCCTTTAGTCACCCTCGGCAGAAAGTGAACTAACGATTTATACCCCTGTCACACGGACTAAATTAGTGTCACATTGAACGAGTAACACTTTCATCTAGTATCATTCGTGTGCTGTCCTACGGCGCCTTTAGTGACCCTCGGCAGAAAGTGCACTAACGATTTATACCCCTGTCACGCGGACTAAATTAGTGTCACATTGAACGAGTAACACTTTCATCTAGTATCATTCGTGTGCTGTCACACGGCGCCTTTAGTGACCCTCGGCATAAAGTGCACTAACGATTTATACCCCTGTCACGCGGACTAAATTAGTGTCACATTGAACGAGTAACACTTTCACCTAGTATCATTCGTGTGCTGTCACACGGAGCCTTTAGTGACCCTCGGCAGAAAGTGCACTAACGATTTATACCCCTGTCACGCGGACTAAATTAGTGTCACATTGAACGAGTAACACTTTCATCTAGTATCATTCGTGTGCTGTCACACGGCGCCTTTAGTGACCCTCGGCAGAAAGTGAACTAACGATTTATACCCCTGTCACACGGAATAAGTTAGTGTCACATTGAACGAGTAACACTTTCATCTAGTATCATTCGTGTGCTGTCACACGGCGCCTTTAGTGACCCTCGGTAGAAAGTGAACTAACGATTTATACCCCTGTCACGCGGACTAAATTAGTGTCACATTGAACGACTAACACTTTCATCTGGTATCATTCGTGTGCTGTCACACGGCGCCTTTAGTGACCCTCGGCATAAAGTGCACTAACGATTTATACCCCTGTCACGCGGACTGAATTAGTGTCACATTGAACGAGTTACACTTTCATGTAGTATCATTCGTGTGCTGTCACACGGCACCTGTAGTGACCCTCGGCAGACAGTGCACTAACGATTTTGTTCCCCAAACACTCTTCACTTCTCTTCGGCGAACCGAGTGAGTAGCGTCAACGGCAGCGTTCGAGCTAGAGGTAATATAGATTGCGAAAAAGCGAGGAAGCAGGGACCACAATATTATTAAAAAAGTACCTCCAACAGCGTGTTTATTTAATTTTAGTACATTTTGTACAGTTATACAAATGACTATACAAATAACAAGTATCAAATAACTGTACATTTAGTACAATTATTTAGTACGTGTCATTGTTCTTTTTAACAGCGTGTGGAAACGCTGTGGTCTCTAGCTCATCATACGGACTCGGCGATCGGCCTGGTACATGTTCGAGGCTGTTGTATTGTTTATTTTTTATGGTTGAAGAGGATATTCAGGAAGTGTTACAAAATCACAGAAAACATTCTCATGAAGGTATTTTGGTGCACCCCTAAAAAAAATTGCCGCCGTTAATTCTTATCAGTCGTGCTTGCCATAATCGTTCAAGTGAGACAAGCGGGGGCCCCCAACACTAGAGTATTTTAACCAAGTGTTTTCAACACCGTGTTTATTTTACTTTAATACAGTGTGACTTTGCGAGCAAAAAACATGTCATTCTTTAAAGCCTCCGGAAACGGCACGGTTTCGGCTAACCGTCGGCGACCATTTTTGCTGTTGCGCAAGTTTCACGCCTATTTGTTTTATTGTGGAAGAATATTTTTAGAAAGTATTTGTAAATTAATAAACATTCTGACGAAGGTACTGTGGCGCACAGCTATTCTTTTTTTTTTTGTAGCCGTTTATTCTTAGCTACAGTAACAGCCATTGTTGCTTAAGCCTGTAGCGAGCGCGTAAGGAAAATGACGTTCGCTTCTTTGGAGTGCATTTCATAAGAATGACACTAAATTAACCAGTGCGACGGAGATATTGGTCCGTGCAACGGGATTAAATTTCGAGTTGCTCCACTTCTTTAAAGGGACCGAAAAGTGAATATAAACCTATCGAAACTTTATGTTCAGCGAAAAGCTTGAAACTTCAAAAGTTCAAATATCAAAGAACTCCGCTGAAATCGCTTTAGTTTTTCTGCAATCGAATTTTCCATAATTGCATGTCCAGGGACCTAGTAGGAAACCGAGCAGCCTGTCAACAATTGCATGACCCCGCGCCATTTGTCGAGGACACATGTAATACGCGCACTTCCGGACACTAATCCGGCGAAAACGAAAATGGCAGTGGGCATTTGTGACTAATTTCTACGTCGAGAACGTCGAGCCTTTTGAACATGAGTGCGCTGGAATTCCGCATTCGAGAACTGTCGCTCACACAGAACTGTGGTTCGTGCGTTAGGGTGCTGGAATATGTGTTCTTCGCAGCAGAAGATTCCTCGTCCAGAGATTAATCGGAGTCACATTCGTCCTCAGCAGTAGCTCACCGTGCCGTGAACATGGACTGCTTTGTGAAATTTCCGTGTATCAGGGAGAAGCACTTGTGTAAGCCGCAACAAGCGCTGTTTTTTCGTCGTGCAGGTGTTCATGTGTGAAATGCAAACCGACGGATACTACGGATGGATACTATGGTTTTTGCTGCTGAGAGGTAGAGAATGCGTGTGAAAAGCAGATAGACAATTGCATCAGAACTACCGTATATCTCGAAATACTGTGCCTTGACACCGAAGTGTGTCAAGCAAGTGTCATTTACATACATCCGAGAAACCGAAGAGCATGGCAACATACACGGCAGCGCCGTGTGGTCTTTACGCGCTACTTGAATGTCAAACTGGACGGAAAACCCTTATTTCTGCAGGAAATTCCGTTATACCACCTGTCGGCCATTCACAAGATGGATATGTGGTGCTCCGAGAAAATAAAATAGAAAGTACTCCACTGGATCTCGATCTGCGTCATGCATGCAATTGGGATGCTTTCCCATCAGTGCGCTGACTTTTTTCATTGCTTTTTCTTTGCTGTCACAGCATATTATAATTACTTACTTCCTGGAGGGTTAAGTAACCTGTGGGCATAGATGTATTTGTAGGTTATACTCAAGTCTCAATTGTATATGTGAGGAGTAAGTAAGATAATTTTCATCAGTGTCATTCAGCTGAACTGTGTTCATAACCTTTTAGTATACTTCTTAGTGACTACGTTTCCAAATGTCAATTAATATTTAAACCAAGATTGGGATTTAACACTTAATTAAATCTGTTTTGGTAAACGGAGTAACTGATTCATTATCACGTCACCAACTAACATTTGTAAAGGAGGACTTGAGGGCTGACTTCAATTATTATTAACCCTTGATCTGGGTTCAAAGTTAACCATGCACCATTGGTATGCATAGTACTCCGAAATGGCTAAATAATATGTTGCATAAGTTCTCTGTTACTGTAATTGAGATGTACTTTTGTAAAGTACTTTTGACAGCCATGCAAATTGAAACTGGCTTCAGTGTACACTACAAATGCATCGTAACATTTAATTGAAATATAAGAGTAGAAGCAACATTTTGTCACAACTCTCTTTTTTATTGTCCAGGGATTTAGGAAACAGAGTAGGACTTCCTGTCCTCTGATGTTTTGACGTACTTGATAGAGTTGTAAAAGCTGCAACAAAATAAACAAGAGAAGTATAAACAGTTTCGTCTTTCTCTTTTGAATTTATCGAGCTAGTTATATTTTACCATTTGTGCACTTTTGTATTCTCTGTTGGTGAAAACATTACAGGGACAATAATGCTGCAGATCCAACAGTGACTACACAGCAGATCCTACAAATTTAGGACCAATATGATGTGGTAACCTTGCATGGCTCACTACAGCAGTAACACACACTGAACAATTCCAGTAGTGGGGCTTAAAAAACAATGAACTTTCACTGTTTCAATGGTCATTCAAGTGTAGAGGATGCATCTCTAGAAAATTAATTCGAGTTCCTTAGTCATATAACTACACTTCTTCACACAGGAAGTATTCTTCTACCATTCAAACAAGCTAGCAGTTCTCATCGGTTTCTTCTCCTACTGTTGACATCGTACTAATGTTCTGCACCTGTCCAAAAACTCCATAAATGTCACAGAGTCTGCAACACCTAACAAATCTACTGCTTCCATATCTGGACTTTGCATACCTGCTTTCAGCTATTTCTGTCATGTCAACTTGAGTGCCTGGATCACTCAATACGGAGTAGTCTGGCGCCACTTCAACACTGGAAGTCCCCTGAAATTAAATTTGTTGATGTTGACAATATTGAGTACGGGACAAGTAGGATAACATAAGTTAAATGGAATACGTCATCGTTATATTATAATTAATACATGTGTGACGTCTGTACATACCTACGAGTTGTGTTGAACTCGTCACTTCGGTGAAGCAAAATCACTGGTTACTGAACGAAAGTTTGCTTCGGACGCCTTCGCAATTCGCCGTCTACGGCATCTTCTTCGTAGTCATCGGCAGCAAAATAAGCTCAGCACACACGACACGACTGCTGTGTCTAATAGCCGAGTGTTTCGAACCACATTCGTTCTCGCGCTCACTCCTCTTGTGGCAGAAAACAAAGATGAACGAACGGACATGATTTTAGCATCCCCGAACACCAAAACTACACCAGGCAGATGTAGGTATCCTGAATACGTGACACAGCAGCCACGAACATGTCATCCACTTCCACTTACTATTTCACGAGACCAACATGACCACCAACGACGTAAACAATAAACGCGATAACACAGACGGCCTTGCAGATGGCGCGGTGAATCGTAGCCCGTAGCGGCGAAGTAGCTGAATGCTTTATTAACGTAGAAATTATGGAGGTGAGCGTCATTTTTAAAATGTCGTTTAACTGTAAGATCCTGTGCGTCAACTTTGTTCTCTATAAAATTAGCCCTCACGAGGTAAGGATTGACCAATCCCTGGGAGCCCTGGGCCGGAAACCGCCGAAACCCAAGTTTCTCTTTTTCGCCGTTTGTTGGCAGCACCGTCCATGTTCCGGCAATGTTCAAAATATTTATACGTAAAAAATATGCCGAATTGAGAAGTAATGCTTTCTGTGTCTTATCAAACAGTGATGTTGTGCACCATTGGGCCGTTGGTGATGCAGCTTGTGGAATAGCTTGTGGAATAGAAGCAGCGTCGGCTAAAACCGAGATGGAGGAGGAATGAAATGATGAAAGGGAATAAAGCCATGGATAACGCGTAGCGGCATTACATATCTGAGTGATGTGGGTTTTCCATGACAGCTTGGATGGTATATGAACACCAAGGTACTTGAAAGATGTAACAGACACGAGAGCTTCGTTTTTAATAGTCTACATCGGATGGGGCGACGCATGAACAAGAGAATCTTCTAATGTTCCACTGACCACATCGAGTACCATGTTTGTAATGAGTTATGGTCCGGCTGAATGAAAGGAATGTCAGGAGGACTGGTTATTGCTCGATCAATTGAACCTCTGTATGCAATAAGGGAATAAGTCGATTTATCCCCTTTTTGCTATTTTTGCTGCAATGACATCTACATACCAGTATGTACCTGCCAAAGACATTATTGCAATTCATTGACCCGCTACAGGAAGGTAAGAAACGGGAAATGCATGTATGTCAATGGGATGGGCAATCAGATAGGCCCCTTTTCTCGGTTTGGGATTTTTTTACTTAACCCCTTATTGCATACAGAGGTTCAATTATAGAATCATCAGCGTAGAGTGGAATAGATAGGCAATGCCGTCAGGTAAAAGCCTAAGCCTGAGCCTAAGGTGATAAAAAATTCTGACTGCCTACGTACTCGCCGGAGTATTGTCCGACTTTCGGCAATTTCGTAGCCCTCCTAGCGAACCCCACTTTTTTACGGAAATATGAAGTCCTCCAAGGATAACCACACACTCAGCCGAAACTATGCACAGTATCGCAACAGAAATAGTCTAAAAAAATCAGTAAAATTTCGGCTTTAGCCCCGCCTGCTTGATTGTCGCAAAGAAAAGCGCGCGGTATTTGCAGGGAGAGGGGGAAGTGTTCCCGCCGCTTGTTTTACCTTTAAGCAGCCATCTCATCACAAAGAAGGGGATCACTCTGCTTTACACTTCATAAAATAAACTTCGAGAATAAACTCCTCAAAATAAGTCACGAAAAAATCCACGGTGTAAAGATAAAGCCGTAAAAACCAACTTTTGCTATACAAACGCTTCAGATTCAAACTTTCAAAATAAATCGTCTCTGATTGGTCGACAGCACGACAGCCTCAGAGCAGCGAAGGCTTTTGGCTCCCGCGTCTCAAAATAGTTCCTCGCAGGGTAAGGCTTTTTGCGGTGGGCTGGGAACGAGAGTACCGAGTCCTGACGAATCGTTTACTGTATTCTTCGCCGGCTATCAGGATTCTGTTGACACTGCAGTTAATGATTTGTTCTGCTGCTCCCCTGTCAAATTTGAGTATGTCGAACTCTGAATTCGTGCGTGTCACCAAATGAGTTCCCGGTGTTGGTTCCAGCTATGGTGGACACCTGCTATATTATGAACATTGTCGCGAACATCGCCATTCTCCTGCAGCTGCCTTGGTTGTGAAGTCGTAGAGTTGAAAAGTGACGATCGGCGAAAAAGCCTAATTCCGATACCGTGTGGATGTGTTGTGTTTGTCCGTCTATATGTGTTTGTGTGTGTTCCAGCCTCAGAACCGTAGAATCGTGAAATCGGAACCTGCCTGTGGTTTTCCTTGTGAGCCTACTTTCTGATAAACGCAGGGACGAGGTACTGGACAGACTCTCGAATGCATTTCTGCAAATAAGCTGCATATGAATGTGAAGAGATTGTTTGTTTGTTTGCAAGAGAAAACTATTTTTTCTCGGACGAATAACTTGAGTCAGCAGAGGTGTCCTATTTTTTTGTAACCAGCATACGGTAATCTCAAAGTGTAACGAAATAAGATTCTGATTTCAGGAACATCCACATTAATTCGCGCACCTTCCTAGACAACGATTTGCCATGCAAAAGCCGCAAAAGATGTATCTAGGCATAATACATCAAGCACTTTGTTTTCACTGGTCTTTGAATACCCTGGAACCTAAGAATGCCATTTTCTTAAATACAGTGAAATTTTCTCACAGAAATTTTCGCGTCTTTTTTAGTCACGTGGATATACAGTGCAAATTCGGGTTATCAAATGTTGGAACTGAAGAAAACCAAGCGCAATAAGTAACTGAAATCAGAAGTGCGAGAAATGAATGGCACCCGTTGTTGTATTTGTTTGCCTTCCTTTCTTTCCTATGATCTTCACATTTACAAATCCCGAAGTACGTTTATTAGCAGATCACTCTTTATGCCAAGCACCCACGCCAAGAAGAGGTCTAAAATTTACGGTACCAGCTAGTTCATTGTATGGTACCCTTGCACCTATTTTTACAGCTTATAAATATTGTGCCGAAATATGAAATCGCTGTAAAGCTTTCATCCTGCGCGACATTACGTTAAATGTGCTGCTTGCAGTTCTACAGCGTTGTTTCTTCCTCACGTTCAAGCGAAAAGGCAAAAAGAACGCTCCGAGGCTTACTCTCACACAACCATTATTTCGGGGTCATGTCCTCGCACTAAATGGTCACGAGCATACTTTTGAAAACTACAGCGGCACATACGGAAAGCTACGTTGCATTTGCACCGACCTTCTATTTCCAATAATTAAACGAGACCTAATTAGTACATCCACTTCGGATGTAGAACATGTTGTCATTCCTTATAACTGCAAAAATATGATTTCTCTAAGAATAAAAAAATCAGTCCATGGACACGCTATATGTATCGCACCTACTAGAAATTAATCATTGCTCGCTGAAAATATACTGGTATTTGTGTTTTTTGCGATGTATGGCCCACATTTTATTTTTGACCAGCTATGCCAGTGTAAGAGCTCCTACGCCAGACTAGCTAATTCCTCCTCTTTGTCCTCCATGCGGTCACATATATGTTACACTACAAGGAAGCTAGCTGGTACCACAGTACCAAACAGGTGAATTAACATGAACACAATGACATAGCAGAGTGAATAACAACCACCATTATTGAATTAGTTTGCTTGGTCGATGGCAACTGAAGGTGCCATATTTCTTTCCTCAGATTTTTTTTTGTTTGTTCCAGCTAAAAACAGAAGCCATACACTGAACAGCAGGGCATAATAAAACCCTCCATAAGCAACACTTTGGCTTTGGCAAGCGTGGCTTTGCCTCCACAAGCATGACTTTGACATAATTGCTTTGTGCCGTGATAAAGGGTACTATGACTGTGTTCGCAGTACCATTTAAAACGTTGGCACCTATAGGGCTAGATTGCAGCCCCCTATTGCGTGCAGATATTCTGATGCCTGCAGGGCTGTAAGCTGTTCCTCCTGGTGAAAGAAAGCTTGAAAACTGCATAGGTTGTGGCTCACTGCCAAAGAGATACGGTTGGAGAAGAAATTACTGGACATAGAGCACAGTGAGGCATGCTCCACCAAGGCCACAAGGAGGTACTATAACTTTGAGCCACCTTCTGTTAATGCAGCAAAAACACCTATTTCCACTGAAAGAAAGATTGTGGGCTTTTTTTCTGTTGTGGTTGAAGGGCACACGAGATCCTAATAAATTGTTTCCAAAAGCTGTTACGTCGCATTCTGACATGATCTGAGCCAATATGGTCAGCTGATGCTGTAAGATCTACAGGAAACACATGCCAGCAGATTCTGAACATGCTATAGGAGAGGGTATGCTCTTGAAATGATGAGATTTGTTCACTTTCCAGATGACTTCAGGTATGTGAAAACAATCATAAATGTTGACAAAGCTGTTATGAAGCAGCGACTGCAACTAATCTGTAGAACTGGGCAGAACAGTTGAATGCAAAATTTGTTCAAAGTGTGCTATAGCGTCAATAACAAAAACAATAACAAACAACGTTGGACTAGTTGGTAAGCATATGACATGGTAGCGTCATACAGATGGGATATGAATGAGCTGACGAAACATTTTTCTTGCGTAAGAACAAATACACCTGTAGGTTCTCAAAATGGAAAAGCAGTGCTTCGATTTTCGCAGGAGAGAGCCACAAAGGCAACTTTTTTTTTTTTTGCTTCTTAGATGGCCTCAACTGACGAACAAGCTGCAGCACATTATGGTGACAAATTTGATTTTTTTAAAGAAAAATAAAGCTGTAGATTTTCAATATGTTGCAGGAGAGGACTAGTATACAAATAAGGGAAGATTTCTTTTAGACGACCCATATGTGAATATACTATCTTAAAAAAAAGTAATTTTTTTCAAGTGCTTGATATTCTCAAACACATGGTTAAACAATGAGTATAAATCAGCTTGATATTTTTATGTGAACGTAATCACAAGCATTCAGTTACAAGCATAAATAATCTGGGGCTCCTTCAAGAATGCTAATATATCATAAATGTATTGTAAACTTGACTCCAAATGTGCTCCGTTCTTGAGTTCTCACCACGTCACCAGATTTATTCTCGTTCTACATACCCTTTGGGATGGTAGACCCGTGCTTCCCCTCTAACACCAGGCAAGGAAAGCGCACAAATGATGTATATGTAGATGTCAGAGGGAAGCTCGTAAGGGACAACTTCATATTTCGGCACAGTTTAATGCGCCCCATTGTTCAAGAAAATAAAATGATGATTTACATTCGATGTATGCATCGTCTAAAAAATGCACACAATCTTTTTCAGTGATATTTAAGGGAGTCAAGCTACATCTCTGGCTAGTTTTGGCTGGAATAGCACAGGTTGACAGTTACACAAGCTGATGTATGTCAGCATTGAAAATATGAAGGAAAAAAGCAATTTAAAATGCCTCACTCAATTTGCTACTTTTCATAGCTTACACCTTGACAGGTGTTCTTTATCCTAAAATGGTTTCATTGCCAAAATCAACGAGAATGACCGTCATCACATTAACAAGTTTCAACTGTATACCAAGTAATAACAAACATGTGCTTATTTTTTCTGCAATCAAGATGTGAATTACATTGTTGAGTTGCAGGCTTCAGTGAAAAATCACTGCTTGTGATGTCAGTGCTGAGTGAGTACGGCAGTGCTAGTGACACAACATGTGATTCCAGTGTCTTTCACCCCACCCCACGTTATTTCGTGAGCAATTAGCATCAGAATCAATAAGCCTGCATGATGCACTTATGAAGGGTAATTTCATGTGTGCCGATAAACATACTGCAGTGCTAATTTACAGTGTAGTTTGTGGCTGTGGAGCACACTCATATTCAGTATGCCATGTGAACTAGAGGAGCATTTTCTGCCATAAACATTAGATGAGCGAAGACCCCAAAAAATGTAAGCATTGTTTACGTGCGTTTTACAACCTGCATTTTTATTTATGAGAGGCTCTCTTCATAGCAAGAGGGAAAGGGTACTGGCAATGTGGCACATGTTCATAAGATGTGGAACCAGAGTCACAGAAAAAAAACGAATGACAGCATATCATGATCTCAATCATGTCATTGTGTCCGTCTTTCTGTCTCCTGTTCTGCATTTGTTAATCTGTTTGTGTAGTTGCTGGATTTTAGCCCAACAGCAGGGGTCAGCAATTACAGAACATCCAGAACATGCAAGGCATATATTTCCTCATTCTCCGCATTCAACGTTCAAGCAACGTTGAAGAAGTAACCATGCGAAGAAACAATACAACAGTGAAGCTGGCTTCAGTACACTACAAATATGTCACATGTAACAATATACAGTATGCCTGAGTGTTTCCCAAACCATGTGTCAGGACCCCCGTTGAGGTCGTGATAGCCCAAACGGGGCCCAAGAGAAAGCAGATGAAGTGAGCGCAATATGCCACAAAACCAAGGAAACTATCTCTCTACGACTGCATTATATTGAAGTTGTTTTACAAAAATGCAAGTTCGGTCCAGCGCACAATCAGTCGGCAAACAAGCTAACTCGCAGCAATGCTTTCAATGTTCCTCACTGTATCATGACGAGACCGTGGACCTACATCATACGCTACTTGCACGCAGTAGTATAACATTCATATTTATTTATTTATTGCATTCGAGAACCCCAAGGGTCCGGAGGACATTACATTGGGGGTGCACTCTAAATCGTTTTACACCTTAAAGGGTGTAAATCAAAATGTTCATGGCGCACACCTTTTAAGGTGTATTTTAACACCCTCATGGCAATTGGGGTGTAGAGGGTGTAATGCCGAATAAAACTGTTGGGTTTCTGGCAATATGCTGGTAACTGTGTTTTCACAATTAGCAGCATATTGCGTATAATCACATTGAGGTCCATATATGTATGCACATCAAGGTGATTAAATATGTGTGTAAACATGCACAGCCGACATACAGACAATCATGTATGGAGTGGCAGCTGTGCATGGCAATGAAGCATGGCAGCTGTATATAGCTTTTCGTGAAACTGTAGACCTTCTCATGAGCAGGCACCTCCCCCATATGCATGTTCATTACTTAGAACGCTACATTTATTCGCTTCTTCAATGTTTTGCAGTGTTGTAACCCACAAATATCTAACCCTTGTAAAATGCATTACGTTGTTCATTATCCGCAACTCATCAGGATGTTTGGTCCTTTCCTATCTGTATGGTTGTACGCGTTTCGAAGGGAAACACCAGCATTTTAAAGATGTTGCTAGAAAAAATTGACATTTTAAGAACATAACCCTTTCATTAGCAAGAAGGCATCAATTTTATCACATGTATGTGTGGTCGCAGCCCTTCATTAGAAATGCCACATTTACTGATGGTTTCAAGGAGATACTACCTCAACATGCCCCAGAAGCGATTCAGAGTTACATTCATGACCGTGATATTCACGCAGAATCTATAGTCTATGTGAAAAGTGCAGTTGATAATGATAACACATTTGCTGTTGGCTTGCCAAAGAATCTTCCGAGGAGGACTTACCCGTGTTCATTGAGACTGCAGGCGTACATGTTATTAACTCTGATACCATTTTTCTCATACAAACATTAACTACAGTTGAGTATGATGAGCACTATCATGTATTTGTTCTGTCTTGCAATGAGGAGCAACGTGTTTTAAGAAATTTAAGCACTATCTCAACATATCTTCTAAATCTGTATGCAATACCAGATGGTAGACGTGTTGTAAATCCAGGGCATGCACTTTTGTAATGTAACTTCCTGTTCCCTGTTGTTGTATATATTTACTTTTGTTCATGTGAACGAAAATAAACATACTCTCTTTATACACCCAGGCGACACACTTATCACCATATTTCACCTGAGGGTGTAGTACACCATTGTTACACCCTCAGGAACTTCCAAAATAAAGTTTTAGGGTGTGAAAGGGGTGTGATCTTTGTTAATACACCTGTCTTATACCTTTAAAGGTGTGAAACGATTTAGAGTGTGGGAACTGGAGAGTAAGATAGATTTACAGCAACTTGATAGAGAAGCAAGCAAAAAAAAACAACACAATTAGCAGAAAGAAACGACGACAGTACAAACTTATATGAAAACAAGTATTAAAGCGTGAAACAGGGAGTTCGTTCACATAAGTACAGTTAATTAACAAATATGATAAGGGGTAGGTGAAAAATTTCATAGCAACTGACATACAAGCGTGGTGGTCTTGTTGGTAGAGTGAACAGGAGAGGTGTTACAAAATTCTGTATGGCCGATAATAGTTGCGAGAGATGATGGGAGGTTGTTCCATTCGATGGCAGTTGAACAAAAGAATGATCTGCATAATGCATTGGTATTACAATGAAAGCGTGTGACCTTATTAGTGTGGTCGATGCGAGGAAAAATGACACTCGGGCGGGTGATGGGCGATTGGTGTGGTGGCAAGATGAAAAAGAACCCACGGAAGAGGGCTAACTTGGCAAGACGGCGACGATGTTCGAGTTAGTCGAGATTAAGATTTGATTTTAATGCGGTTACAGAGGTATTGAATTAGTAGTCGTTGGAAATGAAACGGGCAGCCCGATTCTGGATGGCTTCTATGGCATCGCAGAGATACTTTTGGGGAGGGTCCCAAATAGGTGATCCCTATTTCAGCTTGCTTCGTACAAGAGCCGTGAAGGTTAGGAGCAGGAAGGTTAGGAGAAGGGAGGAAGACAGAAGACCCGTCTTCGAGAAAACGACAGAATGCGACACTTTGCAATGCTCAGGGGCATTTGCCACTCATTGCACCAGCGCCGGATTAGTTAAAGGTCGCTTTGTAAGGTTAGTTGGTCAGAAGGAGCAAGGATTTGCCTGTACACTACAGAGTCGTCAGCAAAGAGACGAATCGTGGAAGATATGCCTGAAAGAATGTCATTTATATAGATAAGGAAAAGGAGAGGACGGACGACTGAACCCTGAGGGACACCAGAAAGCACAGGTACATTTGGGGATAGGTGGTTGTTGCAAGTAACAAATAACGTACGATTAGTCAGAAATTGAGCTATCCAACGGACGACATACGGGTCGAGGTTAAGCAGAGGGAGTTTGTATAGAAGCTTAGAGTGCGGCACCATATCGAAGGTCTTGCGAAAGTCTAAGAAAGCGGCGTCAGTCTGATTATTATTGTCCGCGTGGAGAGAGATGTCGTGAACAAAACTGGCTACTTTAGTTTCACACGAAAAGAGCTTTCGAAACCAGTGCTGCAAGGGATAGAAGATGCATTTTTCTTCAAGGTACTTAACTACGTTGGAGTATGCGTTCCAGAATTTTACATACTATAGAAGTGAGTGAAATGGGGCGGTAGCTATTAACGATGTGGCAGCTGCCTGATTTGTGAATAGGGACAATCTTCGCCATCTTCCGGTCCTGCGGTAAAACAGAATCTTGGAGTGACTGAGTAAATATGCAACATAAAATCTTGCAGGAAATAGATCTCGTGTTGTATAGAACCTTCGGGTTAATAGAGTCCAGACCAGCACTTGACGACAGCTTAAGTGACCCAATGATTTTACAAATGCCATGTGTGCTGATATGAATGGGGACCATAGGTGAGGAGGCGATTACTGATAATGAAGTTTGGGTGTACCCGTTATCGGGGTTGAAAACGGATAAAAACAAGGAAGCGAAAGCGTTGGCGCAGTTGTTGTCGGCGGGTGTCAGACTGATAAGATGGGATTTTGGCGGAGATAAAATTTTCCAAAATTGTTTTGGTTTATTTGTCAAGAGAGACGGGAGGTCGATGGTAAAGAACTTATGTATCACTTCCTTGATCGAGCGCCTGTACCCGTATTCCCGTTCACGGTAGTGAAATTTAGCCCGTGATACGTCGTCGCCAAGACGCTTTGCCTTCCTGAATAAACGCTTTTTCTTGGTTAGCAAGATTTTAAGACTTTTCGTGAACCAAGGATTGTGATCATAAGATTTCACTCTTATCTTTGGAACATTGTACTCGGTAAGGTAGTTTATGTTGTCACGAAAGAGGGACCAGTTGTCCTCAATGGAGTGAGGCGAGGTGCCATGAAAGGAATTTTCAGACAGAGCTTCAAGACCCTCGTTGATGGCTTGGAAGTTAGCTCGAGCGTAGTCGTATATGGTTTTATCGTTTAATTTATGAACATTTGGACGACTTGAAGAGATATCGAAGAAAATGGCCTTGTGGTCACTGAGACCATCAGTGACATGCAAAGAAGTGATGTGCTCAGGATGGGAGGTTAAAACCAAGTCAAGGGTTGACTGCGTGGCATGAGTTATTCGGGTAGGATATGGAACGACATGCGATAGATTAAATGTAAGGCATAAATCCGCAAACAGTGTATCTTGTGAACTCCGGGAAAGATTGCAGTGGAGCAAGTCCCAATTTATTGACCGTATATGTATCAGCATATATTGAAGGTATATATTACTGTATATGTATCAGGGCAGATTTCAAGCTTCTTGAGCACGCACAGACGGTGATCTCAGTTGTCTCGCGACATAACAGACGGAGAAAGACACCGGCTCTCACACACACAGCCATCCCGAAGGTTATGCCCATCTTCGTTGATGCACCCACGAATCCACAGGAAGACTGCCGAAGCTCTCCTACTCGTATTAAGTACCTGTAGCTTGAACTACAAACAGTCCGGTGCACACTCCCCAAAACGAGAACAGCTGATTGCTGATATCATGGGCGCGGCCATGCGAGCCGAGAAGGACAATTCAACACAGGAGCAATTTTAGGTAAGTTCGAACTTACGTCGTCGCGCTAGCCGTCGGTGCAACAATTTCCAGAGTGAACCGAGCTGGATCAGCTCAGATAACGCTTTTTTTATTCTTTTCCTTTTTAGTATTATTTATTATTATTTTTGACTCATTTCCAATTCTAATTTCAATTCCAGCTCAACCGCTCAGCGCGCTGACACTAGTGCAACGTAGAGTCAATAAATCTCTCTCTTCCTCGCTTCCCTAAGGAGAAGAGTACTTGGAGGTACTTGGAGGTCCACGCTTCCTCAGGTAGGACCTGAGGAAGCTTGGACCTCCAAGCGAAAGCTTCTACAAATTAAACTTAAATAAAAATCTTCAGTGTCGGTTTCTGTATTTTGTTTATGTAACATGTAGTTATAAGAGTGGTTTAAACCACATCGCAGAAGTTGCAGATGTTGTTCATCAACTTTATTTTGAGATGGACAGGGAGTTTCATTGCCTGGGGCGATACTCTACCCCATAACTGCTTGTAGTGTGAGGAAGGAAATGATGTCCCATGGAGTCCAAAATTGCCAAAAGAGCTTTGAGAGCAGGCATTCGTGGGCTCGATTTAGCCATAAGGCAAGCAATTTTATCTGAAAATGGCAGTTCGGAAAGCTTGGTAGTGTGGGCAGTGACACAGAATATACTCTGGGTCTTCTACAGCACTGCAGTGACAGTATCTGAGACAGTCAACTTGTCTCAGATGGTAATGACACTGAGCAGTAAATGTCCCATTGAGTCACAGTCCATGAGTCACAGTGCACCATCTTGGCGAGAAGTGTTTTGTGGCATCCAAAAACCAAGCTCTGGGTCAACATTGCTCAGTATAGACGGGAGGAAAATGTCAGTTGTCCATTGACAGGAAGACTATTTATACACTCCATTGATGTGTTGGTGAACGAGATCTGCTGTCTACATGACCACTAACAGTCCTTTGCTACCTTTCACTGTGATTTAATTAAACACCTCCCTCATGTGACGGTGTTCCCAGCACAGTTTTACCTTGCTGAACCACTTTTCGCGGCTCTTATCAAACATAACATTAGCGGTTCTTCGTAGGCTGAGGCCGCGGACCGCAAGAGACGTTTACATGATGTTTACGTCATTACCGTCGTGACAAATGGTCGACACAGCAGTTTTGCGGTACGTTTTATATGCTGCTCATCCTGGACATTTTTCGCTACCCGATTTCCTGTCCAAAACAGCTACGACTGCATTGATGTCACTTCACCCACGATTTCCTTCATGAGTTGCACGCGCGTGTCAGCACAACAAGTCGTTACACGTCTGAAAAATAAATACCTGACGAAATCAGCAGAAGAAACATATGCTTTATTAGAGCTTGCAGTGATTATCCTTTTTATGCAGCACATCCCGCAACACCATACGGCTCCGTCGTTACTCCATTTTCTCAAATAGCCTCGTCCTC
Organism: Ornithodoros turicata; assembly: GCF_037126465.1. Lineage (NCBI taxonomy): Eukaryota > Metazoa > Arthropoda > Arachnida > Ixodida > Argasidae > Ornithodoros > Ornithodoros turicata. Next base: position 159,928,678 of record NC_088201.1, on the reverse strand, counting down.
AATGGTAGCCGAACGGCCGAACCGCTGTTTTCCTAGTATTCATACGCGTAGTTATTTACGCCTGTAACTTAATTAAATTAATGAATAATTGAGAGATACATGCTGAATACGACACAGAATTGCATAAGGACTCGTTATTCTCGAGTGTGACCCTCTTGAACACTGATTTTCTCACGTAAAACCATGCTTAACACTGGACTGCATAGACCCATTGTGATTTATTTTCACAGCTATGATTTCAAAGGATTGGAATTTGAATGGTGGATTTCTTAGCGTGGATTTCAAAAGTTTTATTATTAAGAGTGGGTAACAGGGTACACTCCGAGCCGGAATACTAGGGCACGGCGTCTGCTCGGCTTAAGGAACGCTGTTTCTGGCTAGCGTCTGACGTGTTCATACAGTCAGGTGCGTAAAACCGTGTTCCACGCAACATGGCCAGGCCAGAACTCACACTCGTAGGCGAACGTCGGCGTATTTGCATAGGATTTTTCACTTCGTATATTGCGATGGGAACGCCAAGCAGAGGGCCTCGGAGACAATACCCTGCGCTGTTCTCCCGGTTGTGTACCTGGCTTATGTACCTGGAATTATGTACCTGGAAATTTGCCAAAGCTGGGTGTGAAGTGGTGATGAACATTACCGTATTAGCCCCATACATACGTTCCCAGACGCGATAGTCCCTTTAAATCGACCTGACTGGTGTGGCAGCTACCGTTCAGGTGACAAATGGCTACCTGGAACTGCCGATACAACTGCTGGGTCACTAATTGTCATCATCGACACAACATAACGAGAAAAAGGGTGGCATGTGGATCAACTTCAACCACAAGAGCCATCTCCCGTCATGCACCAAGCAGACTGGGTTTCATCGCCTATCCGAGCTACGTCGGAGGCCGCAGCGTCTTCGGAATGATACATCAAGAGCTGAGTGTACAAGCACATAGAAGATTCCTCTCGTACATCTCGCCCGCTTCAGCAACTCACCTACATGTGTAGAAGGGTGCAGAGTAATGCTGCGGGATCATCCGGAGACAAGGAAAAAAAAAAACGTGGCAGAGACAGGGACACGCGCACTTGTTCGCCAACTCTTCTTATCGAGAATACTACAAAAGACGGGGAAAGTCATGGTCATCCCTTCAAAGTATACTCCGGCACTATAACATGGTAACGATCCGATCCGAAAGTTCCGATAGAGCATTGTATCACATTGTTGCATTATATCACAGTGTCGGATTGCATGTTTCAGGAGTATACTGTTTTTGTTCTCTTGGCGTTGAGGGGGGGGGGGGGGGCAAACTCCCGGTATCGTCTCATTGGCATGTGAACCCAGGCTACGACGGAACAAATAAGAAGACGCTCAAAGGAAAGGAAAAGCTCATTCGTTCGCAGCAGCAAGCAAAGCTCGGTGTTTTTTAATTGGTCGAACAGCAGGCTTTCTTCCCTATACGTCGTTTCCTATTTCCCTTGTCAGCTTCAATGTATGCATTCTTATATCTATTATATTGAAATATACAGGGTGTCTCTTTTTTTTTCAATACAGATTTTTCATTAAAAAAAACTATAAGGGCTATAGACGTCCTGTTTTAACTTCTCTCATATCTGGGCTGGCGGACCTTCTTGCCCACCTGTTGCTCAACCGTCGAATCACTATTCGCTAAAAAAATTGTAAAATGGCTTTTTTAATGATAAAAGCTACGAAGTTGTCCGAATGGGAACATCTGTTCCTTTCGGTCACCTGATATCGTACCCGTTTTCAGATCAAAAATAAATTCGGTAGATCGTCCGCAAAACCTTCGCGAAGGAACACCCTTTTTTAATTTATTTTCTTCGCTGCGCATCTTCGGAGATGCGTCTTTCCTTCACCTCCATGGGAGAGGCTGAAGGAGCACAATGCGACCTCATGCGTCGAACATGAGCTCGAAGTTGCGGAAACGAAACAAAAACATGCGTTCTACAATGAACAAAATAAGAAGAAAATGGTGTTCCTTCCAGAATATTTGCGGACGATCTACCGACTGGATGCTCTGAAAACGGTTACGATATCTGGTGACCAAAAGGAAGAGATGTTCTCATTGGAACAGCTTCGTAGCTTTTAAAATTAGAATTAAGTAACGATTTTTAGGTAATTAGCCATTCGAGGGTCGAACAACAGATGACCAAGAACGTCCGCCGGCCCAGAGATGATAGAAGTGAAAACAGAATGTCTATAGCCCTTACAGTTTTTTTACTGCAAAATCTGTATAAAAAACACCTGTAAGACACTAATTACCACAATATAATGAAAACTTGGTCGTATTTATTCTTCGTCAATAACGTCCTCGTGCGTGAATAATCACATGACGCAATGCTGACGACGTTGCTTCATGGAGCGCATTGTCCTGCTTTTTTAGTCTTCATCGTCCACCGATCAAACAAGTCAGTCACTTCTTTCCTCGATGCTACGCATGAAAGTTGGGAAGCGCTTCGTCCTTCTTTATCTGTAACAAAGAGATTCAAATGGGGAAGTAACATCTTGATTTCGTCTACCTTTCCAAGTCTAGCACAGAGGTGCAATGCTGCGTAGTCGTCTTTGTCCGTAAACAAAGTGTCGAAACGGAGAAGTACGTGTTTCAGCACGGCAAGGTTCTTTGCTTCGTAGAGTATATCCGACGATATGAACTGCATCGTATATTTAATAAGATCGCCGGTTTCGAAATAAGGAACCAAGACTTTAAGTTTTTCAAGGTGAGTATCGTGCGAACGCTGCACGACTTCGCATATTTTCTGGGGTGAGTAATAAAGCAGTTGACTGCCTGGTCTCCACAAATCCAACTGGGCGCCTCCGGTAGCCTTCGATTTGTTGCTCGAATAAGGTGAAAAGACTGTGTTTACTGCAGGATTGCACATCAAGGCATGAGGAAGAAGCAAGTTGATGACGTGAAGCTGGCATGAGGATTGCAGCAGCATCGAGCGCCACGTTGCGGCGGGACTCCTCAGCAACAATTTCACTAACTTGGTCTCCACTTCTTCTGTTGTCTGCTGAAAATGAGTTGTCTCCCAGCTCTTCCGAAAATCTGCAGTGGAATGGAGAAAAAGAAACTCTACCTCCTCGAAGGCAATCGTCCCGAGAGAAGACGGGCTTTTCTGTTGATGCCACGTGATTCTATAATGCAACACAGTATAGCCATATTTATCTATTGCCAGAAGGTCACAGTATGGCAGGAGCAGTTCCAGCACAGCCGTCGTATTTGCGTAAAACAATAGAGTTCTCCCCTCCTCATCCCTGATAGTATCAAAGTCTACAAGATCGGGATTAATTCCCTGGCGACACTCGCTGCGTTTCCTGCACAATCGGCTCAGAAGGAGCCTTAACGGGGAACAGCGGTTCCCCTTTACGACTTCGTAGAACACAGACTTCCGGAGGGATTTCTCTGTCGTGGCATTTCTGAAGGCGGTCGGAAACTCTTCGGCCAAGTCGGAGCTAGCATTGGAGAAGCAGTCACAGATTATGTCGAATACACTCCCTTCTCGAAGTTTTTCTGCGTACATGATGGGAGACATTCCAAGCTTGTCTTTCCGTATCGGTGACTCGTTAACTGGAAGCGCCTTCAGGGTTGCTGGGTCTGCATGCAGCGCCGCTACGTGGAGTAGCGTTCGATCTAGATGGTCTAGCTCGTACACGTCTTCTTCTCTGATGCCTGTTAGAGAGGAGGTATCTCCACGGATAATCGCGGAATGCAAGGGGAAGGATTCGGTTGCGAAATGATCGAGGAACGTCACAACCTGCTCATAGTTACTTTCCACATACAGTCCCAACACTGCCGTCACCAGCCTGGAAATGTTGCTTCCAGCTTTCTTAATCTTGCAAAACAGAAAATGGGCTGCAAAGAATTCGGCGATCGTCCTGTGAATGAAAGTTGGATTTCCATCATGTAGGCCATCAACTATTCCATGTCCAATGAGACCGTCAGCAACGTCTCGCATAAGAGGTCCGCCTGGCTGCAGGACGCTCCTCTCTGTCAGCGTCTCGATCAGTTCGTCATCAAAAATGGCATTCACAGCTAGAAGACCCAGTACATGGTAGAACTCTTTTTCCGTAGTCTTTTCGGCATATTCTCCAGCTGAAGCGAACGTATTAAGCTTTAGCTGCAGCTTTTGCTTCTGGTAAGTTTCGTACTTGCAGTCTGCGAACGTTCTGTAGATATCATAGATGTTGGTGCTTTTGTGAAAACTTGCCTCTTCGTGGAACTCTGAATTTTGTTCCAGCAGAGCAATAATTCTAGTGAACATTGGGATTTTAAGGGGTGTGTTAGGGAAGCCCATGGCCACCAGGTACGGCTGAAGCACCAGCTCAGCCCTTGTACGTAGTTCCTCGTATGAGACGCCAGTCATTCCATTGGCGCTCCAGTGCTTTATCATATAATCAACGTTATCAGAGTACGAAAATGGAGCGAGCTCAAAAGGAATGGTACGAATGGTATCCTGTATCACGGTCTTAAAAATTGTGCGGCTCATTAAAAAGGTCTTTGAAACTTGCGTTGTAGTTAAATGTTCAACAAGTTTAAGAATGTAGTTGCGCCAGTGTCGATTGATTTCGTCAAATGCATCGAAAATTATAAAAATCTCGAAGGGGATCCCATTCTGCACACTTTGCTGAAACAAGAAGAACTCCAGCCCTGTTTTCTGTACTCCGCATAAATCGGCCAAATGGTGCAAGTATCCGGCATCCGTTTCCGTGCCAACTGATTCAACTTTGTTTGGCAGGTCTACGTGCAGCACGCATCTCTTCGTACCTGCATTTTTTTTTCACTTCTTCGGACAGCCGAGATGCCAACGCGCTCTTGCCGATTCCGGGAGCACCACAGACGACGACAACTTTGTCCGGTAACTGCAGGAGGTCCTCCTCGTCATGGTACACTACTTCCATGAATGGAAAACGTCCAGGGCACTTCGAGTGAGTCTTGCCAGATATTCCCGGAATCTCGCTGTACTGCAGCAGATGTATCACTTTGTTGTTTTGATGATACGCCTTCACCATGTACTCGTGTTGCTCAATGTCGTTGTGAAGAACAAACCTTTCAAAGTTGCCACAGCACCAACTTTTCTGAACCCGTTGGTGAGGTGGAAGAAACTTAGAAACTGTCTCTCCGGAACATCCATAGAAAGCAAATGCGTCGCTGGGAGAATGAAGTTTTGCTTCGTTCACCTCAGTAAACCGTTTCAGTTTCCGTTTGACGTACGTTTCACCAACATCGTGTTTTAATCCACAAGGTGTGGGTCCTACGACTATGTCAGGCGTCTTACAGAGCCCCAGGAAGGTTGAGGTATCGACGAAAGCTGAAAAGTTGTCGAAATCTATGACGTCCTGAAGTTCAAACCTGGAATTACATCCTTGGAAACGGATGCGGGACGCCTTTCTGATTCGATCCTTGCATTCTAGGGTGATGTTTTTCATGTGCGCCGTGTCGACATCGGCGACATCGTACTTGCTCGAAAAGAACTGGTCGGTCCGAACTTTTTCAACGAAGTGTGCTTTCTCATCCTCTCGAACGATCAGAATGACTTTCGTGCCAACCAGATCGGAAATTTCGCTGAGCACTTTGAGTATTTTACAAATTTTTTCTCTATCGTCGCACGTAATAAGCACAAGGTTGCATTTGTTCACGACCAACACATCCTCTAAGGTTTCGTCATACTGGGAGGCATCGAAGAATATGTATGACAAGCCCGTAGACTTGACATAATCGTGAACAAGTATCTCGAGTAGCGAGACTTCGGGACCTGCAAGAACCAGGAGTGGAACATTCTCCGTGTTCAAGCGTTTTAGTGGCTCCCCAAACACTACCCCCAGTGCTTCGGTGCTGCGTGCCTTGTCGAGTCTGATATTTTCCGTCATAATATTATGTGCATCTTTACTCGGAGAAGCATTCAGGCTGTGTGCTACCAGATCCGGAACAATATACTGCTGGTAGAATTGAAGCAATTCCGGCGTCTGTGACCGCAATACTTCTATTCCTTGTCCGGAAATGCTGTGCAGAGCGAGGATATGAGGCACACGAACAATCATTTCCTCCTCCTCATCGTAGTCGAGGGCCAACCTGAGTATCTCGTCTAATTTTTCTTTTCTCATCTCAATTTGTCCAATGATCTTCTGATAATTGAGTTTCCTCTCCATAACGTAGCTATAATAAGGCTTTCCACCATTTCGATACACCGCATGGAGGGCGAAATGACAAAGCTCGTGGGCCAGCGTTCCAATAACTTCGTTGAGAGGAAGTGACCCCGCTGCAATAAAAATTTCTTCCGCTGCGTAGTCCGTTATTCCGCAATTGGATCTGTTCCGACACCCTATCATCGGCTGAACATCAGATCTCTCGAAGTCGAATCGAATATTTAGATGGTGCGCCAGAGCAGATACCTGTAGAATCGGGCGAAGTAACTTAATGCTGTCGAGTACGTGGAAAATGTGGTCGATTTTCGTTGCAAACTCGGGGATGTTCGTCTGACTCGCCGTCCTTCTTTTTAACTGGTTTACGTAGGAGTCCTCATATTTCGTTACAAACTTGCGCTGTCTTTGAAGTTCATGTCGTTCAATCCTGTTCAAATGGTCGAAGCATCTTCTCTCTTTCTTACTTTTAAAATCGCTGTTGTGCGACAGCAGCAGACTGTAGATGTAGAAAGCTTTCTCCTTCACCGCTATGTACATGGCCGACTTTTTCGTTCCAGGATGCAACCATAGCCTCAGATGAGGTGCTGCTCGGAGGCATTCTTGTACCTGGACATGATCTTTTTTCTCGATCGCCTCGTGTATTTTCCTTCGTATGTCTTCCCACTGAGACGACTTCTCCTGATCCATATTGGAATTTGTTTTGCACGGGAACATACCCTGTGACAGAGAGATGTGTGACCTACATTATGAACGTAATAAGACATAGTATGACAGCTCTCCCATGCACATGTCCTTGGTTTTAGCTTTAATTTGAAATATGGCGCGCTTGTGCATAGCAGGGTCAAAGATCAAGAACAATTTACTGAGACAGAAAGTAGAAAAACCCTTACTGCGGACTCTTGGTGCGAGTCCTGTAATGCAGTTCCTTAAGCAAACAAATATTCAGACAGTAGCCCTTAAGTGGAGAACTACGCTAATATGCAACATTTAATAAATACACAAACAAACATGTAACAACGGAGAACGTGTACGGGGTTAAAGAGCATCTGTTGTAAGAATATGTCTCTACGAAGGGGAAAGCTTAAGCTCTTTTTGATGTACGTAGATTCTAAATACTTCCTAGCTCAACCAGCAATGAATTCCAGATGTTAGAACCAGAAAGAACAATGAAAAACCTATCGAAGGTAGTCCTGGGAGTGGATGGATGTTCATATAGGGTGTTCCCTGAGCGAATATCTTTAAATTCTTGAATTATTATTATTTATATTCTTATTTTTGTGGTTTATGTTCTTTAGTTATTCATGGTCTTATCGTACTTCGCCTGCTTATCAGTGATTAAGATATCCCCGCATCCCTTCTCGCGTGATTATTACCTTTGATGTACTTATGCAACACACCAGTAAGTGAGGTAACGAACTGTTCATAGATATCTCGAACTCTGCAGCAATGCGAAAAGTCTAAGGACTACTGAGCAAGCAAACTTTGAACAGCGTTACAATTAACGTGCCTAAAAATATTCGCGTTTTTCATGACCTGTAGGGGGCGCATCTAAACTCCAACATGGCGGACGTATCCAGGTTGTCGCTTAGTTTCGATTTTGAGATTTCTGAACTGCAATGCTAATTCTCGATGGCGTTGAAGGCGAACGAGTATTAAACTCTGCTCATGTGCTTCTGGCAGGCGTAACCGGGTTGTCTAAAGAGAAGGCTATAGTTGTCGCGTATTATTTGCGAAGTTCCGGCGTGTTTGATCAACCACACTTCGTGAAGGTGAATTTCACGTTTACCAGTTGCGACGCCGAAATAGCAAGCAGCGAGTGTCCTGCGCTGCAGGAATGTGAGAAGAGACATGCAAGCACACGACACGTGTGATGCAGTTCTCTTACAGCTAACATCTACTAAGTGTGTAGCGCGTGTACGAATGTAGTTTACAAGTTACACGGTAATGTTGCGACATCTGTGTGTCACTGGTGCGCATGTTTTTGGGAAACGATGAAGGATGAAAGTCACTGAAAAGGTTAGCCTGCTGTAGGACTCGAACCCACATCTTCTGGATTGCCGGTCCAGGGCTCTACCAATTGAGCTAAGCTAACACACCTTCTCAGCGACTTCCAGGGTGCGTCCATCTGAAGGGACAAACCAGCTACTCTCTCTCACTCATCCTCCTTTCACTCTTACGTTTACAGACTCATACAGACATTCATACGACGGGATCGACGCAGGCGGCAACTGTTGAACATGAAAGAATTGATGTTCTGAGGCTGGAACAACATAGAAGGGACAAATACATACCTAAGCCTCAATTTGCCTAAAAAATTAACGATGAAGGATGAAAGTCACTGTCATCTTCACCAGCTCGCTTGCTTCCTAGCCATTTTTTAATGTATACTAATTCGAGATCAGAGATATCGCAGGCAAGAATACCAGCATTTTATCTTCAAGATAATTCCTTATAATATGATAAATTATGGAGCCTATTTCGGGTGAATTAAAAAGATGTTATGGATGACATTATCTGACGATGGCAAAATGACGTAGGCACATCAGTGTAGGTGCATGCCACTGAGTCATTACACACTACATCTATACAGATATCACCAACGACAATAACAGCACATTTTCATGACCATAGCTGGAACATGTGAGGACTTTCCACTGACCAATACAGTAGGCCTACCTGAAGTGGTCGTTTCGAAAAAAGAAAACAGACTGAAGGCGGCTATGTGTCAGTGTGAACAAAAGTTTATTCAGCAAAGAGAGTTGAAAACCGGATATCTCGTTGCATTCCATGCCAAATGATCCCAAAGTTCCCTCGACCCCCTTTTAATTTAACGTGATTTTTTGTGCGTATGTGGTTCCTTATGACTCTGGAAGCAACAAAACATTGTTCTTTTCTAACGAAATTGAAGTTTAGGGGATGCATGGCCCCTCAGAGCTGCAATGTCAGACGAAAACCTATGTCGTTTTGAGCAGACATTACGGCCCACATAGGGTTCGGAACATAGTAGCAAGCGTCTTATATGATAGGTGAGAGTTCATTTTCACGTATTTAAGCAATTTTTATAATCGCACTGGCCGGGCTCGACCCTTGTGGGATCCACGAAATTGCTGCATTTTCACAACTTCCCGTTTTTTTTTTGTTTTGTTTTTTTTTTTTGTTTTTTTTGCTGCGACTTACAGTACTTCCGAGGGACTGTTTTTTTTTCTCGTTTAAACAACAATGCGATCGCCATTCACAAATATATATATATATATATATATATATATATATATAACGTATTGCGGAGTTCTATATCTAAACATTCGTGATCTCACGCAAACTTTGCAAATTTCGTACATTCCAGTTGCGTCAAGCCCGTCGAAGGCGATCATGAAAATTGCTTAACCACGGCAAAGTGAACTCTCCCCTCCCTGGCCACTCTGCTCGGCCCAGTACGACATCCCACACAACGGTCTGCTACAAAAGCATTTTGACGTTCCACAGCGACACAGGTCTCACCAACACCCCGTGAACTCAAGTCCTCATTCCTCAAGGTTTGTGTCAGACCAAAGAGAAAAGGAAAGAAGAAGGAAACGTACCCACAACATACCTGTGCGAGTAAACAGGGCGTAAGTGACAATGCAGTGATCCCCGCGAGGCTGCAGACAGATGCGGCGTTTATGGTTGTTATATAGCCCGCAGCAGACTGGACATGACATCAAGGAACTGACGTGCCAGGATCACAGAGTCGATGAGGAAGATATGAAGATGATAACTTGACGGGATTCCCAGATGACTGGAATCACTGACAGGTGTAATATGTGACATGTGGAGGAGGTAAATACATGCAGAACCAGATCTTGATGTCGTGCAATCAGGGACCGTTCTGTGCAAGAGAACAGAGCATAAGTGGAAGTGCAGTGGTTCCCACGATACAGCCGTAGCCTCAATTGTCCTTCCAAGTCTTGAAGAGAATTCCCTGACTATCAGGAGTCATGGACAGAGGAGAAACACAAACGGCCGGGACGAGTCTCGTCTTGTCTGATTGTGCTTGTCCTATGTTGATTAGCCATAATTCAGGATGCGTGAAGATCAGGATCGAAAATGACGCCACAAAGCTTTGGCATTGAAAAGTCTCCGACAGGATACAAAAAGCTGGAAGCTATCGATATTTCCTTTATATCCACATTCAGCACAATGAGACAATGTGTGGATAATTGCCTTCTTGTGCTGCGGTTCCTCTGACTTCGGTATTGACACTGCAGCAACTGTTGCAGGCGTTCTCAGCAACAGTATAGAATTTTGTTCGTCGTCAATTGAGCTTAGAAACAATTTTAGTATCATGCTATTAAAACCACGGCGACACCTACTGCAGACGCGCAAGGCGCGTCAATTTCTAAAAGGAGAAATGTCACCTTTAGATACCTTCGTACACTTTCGTCATTAAAAGCCATTAAAGAAACAAATAAATGGCACTAGACGTGTTTTAAATTCAAAATTACAGATTAAGATGGCTTCTATGGCTGCACGCAGAGAAACAGATACTCATGGAACGATGCGACAGCACCAGATGACACGTGTTTCGCCGTATATATATATATAGGACGTCATATACTGGATGTAAAAATATAAGAATTTTAAAATTGTGTGGAGTTGTGTGGTCTAGAACCATTTTTGATATGCATTTAAACAACATAATCTGAAGCTCTCCTAGCTGATTGCGCCCTGCTGTGGGTCGGGTTCCACAGGGGGGGGGGGGGGGTGACACCACCACTGCCATGTATTTTTATGCTCTTTGAAGAAACCTGGCGTAATCTCACAAAATTTTACGGGTGTCTCCCGGAGTTTGGGGTATTTGGGGCTGCAGGTCTCTGGATAAATCACTGAGTGGGGATCAAGGACGGGGCGCCCCCGTCCCTCGTTGGGTAATGTAGTTTAGACAACATCATATTTTGATGTTGATTGTGACACGTGTTGCTCCTGCGTAAACGTAGGTGAAATCAGAGAGTGCGTCATTTATGCTGGGAAAAAGTGCGTAATATATCATTTGCTTGCTGTACCTAGGTTATATATATATCGCGTAAGATAAGCGTAACCTAAGTATAGCAAGCAATATTACGCACTTTCACAGACCCCCTATCAGTGATTTATCCAGACCCCTACAGCCCCAAATACCTCAAACTCCGGGAGACACCCGTAAAATTTTGCGAGATTACGCAAGGTTTCTTCAAAGAGCATAAAAATACATGGCAGTGGTGGTGTCCCCCCCCCCCCCTGTGGAACCCGACACACAGCTAGGCGCAATCAGCTAGGAGAGCTTCAGATTATGTTGTTCAAATGCATATCAAATTCTAGACCACACAACTCCACACAATTTTAAAATTCTTATATTTTTAGATACAATATATGACGTGCTTTCACTTGCACGAAGGGTTTTACTAATTCTAAAATCCTGTGGTTCCGAATCCCGACAAACAGCTACACCCCACACGTACTTTAACCCACATGCAGATAGCGATTAGTACAAAACCGTTTACTCTTTTCATTCGAATCACCGTCCAACGCAAAGTTTAGAGAGTGTAACAACAGTATTCAGTGAAGAAGGAACAGCGTGGAAAATAAAACATCTATGAACTCACTTTAGTGTAAACGTAGATGGTACCTCCCCACATGTGAACGCCACAGCTCGGTCTCGAGGTTAACATATACTGTCCTCTGCCCCCTTATACATATCATTGCTATCTGCGACCACGGTAGGAAGCAGGTATTTGCTCATGTAGTATATGACCCCTACTTATCCTGCAACCCAACCTATTTTCTTACTGCGATATCTCTTGGCAGCATTCCATAGTTCTCTTCGCTGACACATTGCGGTAAAGCTTCAATGCTTTGGTAACATATACCGTACTGATTAGAAAGTACCCCGCGTGGATTTAGTTTAAAGGGACCGAAAAGTGAAAAATAACCCCCATATTTTCGCCCACTGTCGTGCACAACATCACTGTTTGATAAGACACAGAAAGCATTACTTCTCAATTCGGCATATTTTTTACGTATAAATATTTTGAACATTGCCGGAACATGGACGGTGCTGCCAACAAACGGCGAAAAAGAGAAACTTGGGTTTCGGCGGTTTCCGGCCCAGGGCTCCCAGGGATTGGTCAATCCTTACCTCGTGAGGGCTAATTTTATAGAGAACAAAGTTGACGCACAGGATCTTACAGTTAAACGACATTTTAAAAATGACGCTCACCTCCATAATTTCTACGTTAATAAAGCATTCAGCTACTTCGCCGCTACGGGCTACGATTCACCGCGCCATCTGCAAGGCCGTCTGTGTTATCGCGTTTATTGTTTACGTCGTTGGTGGTCATGTTGGTCTCGTGAAATAGTAAGTGGAAGTGGATGACATGTTCGTGGCTGCTGTGTCACGTATTCAGGATACCTACATCTGCCTGGTGTAGTTTTGGTGTTTGGGGATGCTAAAATCATGTCCGTTCGTTCATCTTTGTTTTCTGCCACAAGAGGAGTGAGCGCGAGAACGAATGTGGTTCGAAACACTCGGCTATTAGACACAGCAGTCGTGTCGTGTGTGCTGAGCTTATTTTGCTGCCGATGACTACGAAGAAGATGCCGTAGACGGCGAATTGCGAAGGCGTCCGAAGCAAACTTTCGTTCAGTAACCAGTGATTTTGCTTCACCGAAGTGACGAGTTCAACACAACTCGTAGGTATGTACAGACGTCACACATGTATTAATTATAATATAACGATGACGTATTCCATTTAACTTATGTTATCCTACTTGTCCCGTACTCAATATTGTCAACATCAACAAATTTAATTTCAGGGGACTTCCAGTGTTGAAGTGGCGCCAGACTACTCCGTATTGCGTGATCCAGGCACTCAAGTTGACATGACAGAAATAGCTGAAAGCAGGTATGCAAAGTCCAGATATGGAAGCAGTAGATTTGTTAGGTGTTGCAGACTCTGTGACATTTATGGAGTTTTTGGACAGGTGCAGAACATTAGTACGATGTCAACAGTAGGAGAAGAAACCGATGAGAACTGCTAGCTTGTTTGAATGGTAGAAGAATACTTCCTGTGTGAAGAAGTGTAGTTATATGACTAAGGAACTCGAATTAATTTTCTAGAGATGCATCCTCTACACTTGAATGACCATTGAAACAGTGAAAGTTCATTGTTTTTTAAGCCCCACTACTGGAATTGTTCAGTGTGTGTTACTGCTGTAGTGAGCCATGCAAGGTTACCACATCATATTGGTCCTAAATTTGTAGGATCTGCTGTGTAGTCACTGTTGGATCTGCAGCATTATTGTCCCTGTAATGTTTTCACCAACAGAGAATACAAAAGTGCACAAATGGTAAAATATAACTAGCTCGATAAATTCAAAAGAGAAAGACGAAACTGTTTATACTTCTCTTGTTTATTTTGTTGCAGCTTTTACAACTCTATCAAGTACGTCAAAACATCAGAGGACAGGAAGTCCTACTCTGTTTCCTAAATCCCTGGACAATAAAAAAGAGAGTTGTGACAAAATGTTGCTTCTACTCTTATATTTCAATTAAATGTTACGATGCATTTGTAGTGTACACTGAAGCCAGTTTCAATTTGCATGGCTGTCAAAAGTACTTTACAAAAGTACATCTCAATTACAGTAACAGAGAACTTATGCAACATATTATTTAGCCATTTCGGAGTACTATGCATACCAATGGTGCATGGTTAACTTTGAACCCAGATCAAGGGTTAATAATAATTGAAGTCAGCCCTCAAGTCCTCCTTTACAAATGTTAGTTGGTGACGTGATAATGAATCAGTTACTCCGTTTACCAAAACAGATTTAATTAAGTGTTAAATCCCAATCTTGGTTTAAATATTAATTGACATTTGGAAACGTAGTCACTAAGAAGTATACTAAAAGGTTATGAACACAGTTCAGCTGAATGACACTGATGAAAATTATCTTACTTACTCCTCACATATACAATTGAGACTTGAGTATAACCTACAAATACATCTATGCCCACAGGTTACTTAACCCTCCAGGAAGTAAGTAATTATAATATGCTGTGACAGCAAAGAAAAAGCAATGAAAAAAGTCAGCGCACTGATGGGAAAGCATCCCAATTGCATGCATGACGCAGATCGAGATCCAGTGGAGTACTTTCTATTTTATTTTCTCGGAGCACCACATATCCATCTTGTGAATGGCCGACAGGTGGTATAACGGAATTTCCTGCAGAAATAAGGGTTTTCCGTCCAGTTTGACATTCAAGTAGCGCGTAAAGACCACACGGCGCTGCCGTGTATGTTGCCATGCTCTTCGGTTTCTCGGATGTATGTAAATGACACTTGCTTGACACACTTCGGTGTCAAGGCACAGTATTTCGAGATATACGGTAGTTCTGATGCAATTGTCTATCTGCTTTTCACACGCATTCTCTACCTCTCAGCAGCAAAAACCATAGTATCCATCCGTAGTATCCGTCGGTTTGCATTTCACACATGAACACCTGCACGACGAAAAAACAGCGCTTGTTGCGGCTTACACAAGTGCTTCTCCCTGATACACGGAAATTTCACAAAGCAGTCCATGTTCACGGCACGGTGAGCTACTGCTGAGGACGAATGTGACTCCGATTAATCTCTGGACGAGGAATCTTCTGCTGCGAAGAACACATATTCCAGCACCCTAACGCACGAACCACAGTTCTGTGTGAGCGACAGTTCTCGAATGCGGAATTCCAGCGCACTCATGTTCAAAAGGCTCGACGTTCTCGACGTAGAAATTAGTCACAAATGCCCACTGCCATTTTCGTTTTCGCCGGATTAGTGTCCGGAAGTGCGCGTATTACATGTGTCCTCGACAAATGGCGCGGGGTCATGCAATTGTTGACAGGCTGCTCGGTTTCCTACTAGGTCCCTGGACATGCAATTATGGAAAATTCGATTGCAGAAAAACTAAAGCGATTTCAGCGGAGTTCTTTGATATTTGAACTTTTGAAGTTTCAAGCTTTTCGCTGAACATAAAGTTTCGATAGGTTTATATTCACTTTTCGGTCCCTTTAAAGAAGTGGAGCAACTCGAAATTTAATCCCGTTGCACGGACCAATATCTCCGTCGCACTGGTTAATTTAGTGTCATTCTTATGAAATGCACTCCAAAGAAGCGAACGTCATTTTCCTTACGCGCTCGCTACAGGCTTAAGCAACAATGGCTGTTACTGTAGCTAAGAATAAACGGCTACAAAAAAAAAGAATAGCTGTGCGCCACAGTACCTTCGTCAGAATGTTTATTAATTTACAAATACTTTCTAAAAATATTCTTCCACAATAAAACAAATAGGCGTGAAACTTGCGCAACAGCAAAAATGGTCGCCGACGGTTAGCCGAAACCGTGCCGTTTCCGGAGGCTTTAAAGAATGACATGTTTTTTGCTCGCAAAGTCACACTGTATTAAAGTAAAATAAACACGGTGTTGAAAACACTTGGTTAAAATACTCTAGTGTTGGGGGCCCCCGCTTGTCTCACTTGAACGATTATGGCAAGCACGACTGATAAGAATTAACGGCGGCAATTTTTTTTAGGGGTGCACCAAAATACCTTCATGAGAATGTTTTCTGTGATTTTGTAACACTTCCTGAATATCCTCTTCAACCATAAAAAATAAACAATACAACAGCCTCGAACATGTACCAGGCCGATCGCCGAGTCCGTATGATGAGCTAGAGACCACAGCGTTTCCACACGCTGTTAAAAAGAACAATGACACGTACTAAATAATTGTACTAAATGTACAGTTATTTGTTACTTGTTATTTGTATAGTCATTTGTATAACTGTACAAAATGTACTAAAATTAAATAAACACGCTGTTGGAGGTACTTTTTTAATAATATTGTGGTCCCTGCTTCCTCGCTTTTTCGCAATCTATATTACCTCTAGCTCGAACGCTGCCGTTGACGCTACTCACTCGGTTCGCCGAAGAGAAGTGAAGAGTGTTTGGGGAACAAAATCGTTAGTGCACTGTCTGCCGAGGGTCACTACAGGTGCCGTGTGACAGCACACGAATGATACTACATGAAAGTGTAACTCGTTCAATGTGACACTAATTCAGTCCGTGTGACAGGGATATAAATCGTTAGTGCACTTTATGCCGAGGGTCACTAAAGGTGCCGTGTGACAGCACACGAATGATACTAGATGGAAGCGTTACTCGTTCAATGTGACACTAATTTAGTCCGCGTGACAGGGGTATAAATCGTTAGTGCACTTTATGCCGAGGGTCACTAAAGGCGCCGTGTGACAGCACACGAATGATACCAGATGAAAGTGTTAGTCGTTCAATGTGACACTAATTTAGTCCGTGTGACAGGGGTATAAATCGTTAGTTCACTTTCTACCGAGGGTCACTAAAGGCGCCGTGTGACAGCACACGAATGATACTAGATGAAAGTGTTACTCGTTCAATGTGACACTAACTTATTCCGTGTGACAGGGGTATAAATCGTTAGTTCACTTTCTGCCGAGGGTCACTAAAGGCGCCGTGTGAGAGCACACGAATGATACTAGATGAAAGTGTTACTCGTTCAATGTGACACTAATTTAGTCCGCGTGACAGGGGTATAAATCGTTAGTGCACTTTCTGCCGAGGGTCACTAAAGGCTCCGTGTGACAGCACACGAATGATACTAGGTGAAAGTGTTACTCGTTCAATGTGACACTAATTTAGTCCGCGTGACAGGGGTATAAATCGTTAGTGCACTTTATGCCGAGGGTCACTAAAGGCGCCGTGTGACAGCACACGAATGATACTAGATGGAAGTGTTACTCGTTCAATGTGACACTAATTTAGTCCGTGTGACAGGGGTATAAATCGTTAGTGCACTTTCTGCCGAGGGTCACTAAAGGCGCCGTGTGACAGCACACGAATGATACTAGATGAAAGTGTTACTCGTTCAATGTGACACTAATTTAGTCCGTGTGACAGGGGTATAAATCGTTAGTTCACTTTCTGCCGAGGGTGACTAAAGGCGCCGTGTGACAGCACACGAATGATACTAGATGAAAGTGTTACTCGTTCAATGTGACACTAATTTATTCCGTGTGACAGGGGTATAAATCGTTAGTGCACTTTCTGCCGAGGGTCACTAAAGGCGCCGTGTGACAGCACACGAATGATACTAGATGAAAGTGTTACTCGTTCAATGTGACACTAATTTAGTCCGTGTGACAGGGGTATAAATCGTTAGTTCACTTTCTGCCGAGGGTCACTAAAGGCGCCGTGTGACAGCACACGAATGATACTAGATGAAAGTGTTACTCGTTCATTGTGACACTAATTTATTCCGTGTGACAGGGGTATAAATCGTTAGTGCACTTTCTGCCGAGGGTCACTAAAGGCGCCGTGTGACAGCACACGAATGATACTAGATGAAAGTGTTACTCGTTCAATGTGACACTAATTTATTCCGTGTGACAGGGGTATAAATCGTTAGTGCACTTTCTGCCGAGGGTCACTAAAGGCGCCGTGTGACAGCACACGAATGATACTAGATGGAAGTGTTACTCGTTCAATGTGACACTAATTTAGTCCGTGTGACAGGGGTATAAATCGTTAGTGCACTTTATGCCGAGGGTCATTAAAGGTGCCGTGTGACAGCACACGAATGATACTAGATGGAAGTGTTACTCGTTCAATGTGACACTAATTTAGTCCGTGTGACAGGGGTATAAATCGTTAGTGCACTTTATGTCGAGGGTCATTAAAGGTGCCGTGTGACAGCACACGAATGATACTAGATGGAAGTGTTACTCGTTCAATGTGACACTAATTTAGTCCGTGTGACAGGGGTATAAATCGTTAGTGCACTTTATGCCGAGGGTCATTAAAGGTGCCGTGTGACAGCACACGAATGATATTAGATGGAAGTGTTACTCGTTCAATGTGGCACTAATTAAGTCCGTGTGACAGGGGTATAAATCGTTAGTGCACTTTCTGCCGAGGGTCACTAAAGCTGCCGTGTGACAGCACACGAATGATACTAGATGAAAATGTTACTCGTTCAATGCGACACTAATTTAGTCCGTGTGACAGGGGTATAAATCGTTAGTGCACTTTATGCCGAGGGTCATTAAAGGTGCCGTGTGACAGCACACGAATGATATTAGATGGAAGTGTTACTCGTTCAATGTGACACTAATTAAGTCCGTGTGACAGGGGTATAAATCGTTAGTGCACTTTCTGCCGAGGGTCACTAAAGGCGCCGTGTGACAGCACACGAATGATGCTAGATGGAAGTGTTACTCGTTCAATGTGACACTAATTTAGTCCGTGTGACAGGGGTATAAATCGTTAGTGCACTCTCTGCCGAGGGTCACTAAAGCTGCCGTGTGAGAGCACACGACTGATACGAGATGGAAGTGTTACTCGTTCACTGTGACACTAATTTAGTCCGTGTGACAGGGGTACAAATCGTTAGTGCACTTTATGCCGAGGGTCACTAAAGCTGCCGTGTGACAGCACACGAATGGTACTAGGTGGAAGTGTTACTCGTTCAATGTGACACTAATTTAGTCCTGGTGACAGGGGTATAAATCGTTTGTGCACTTTATGCCGAGGGTCACTAAAGCTGCCGTGTGAGAGCACACGACTGATACGAGATGGAAGTGGTACTCGTTCACTGTGACACTAACTTAGTCCGTGTGACAGGGGTACAAATCGTTAGTGCACTTTATGCCGAGGGTCACTAAAGCTGCCGTGTGACAGCACACGAATGGTACTAGATGGAAGCGTTACTCGTTCAATGTGACACGAATTTAGTCCGCGTGACAGGGGTATAAATCGTTAGTTCACTTTCTGCCGAGGGTCACTAAAGGCGCCGTGTGACAGCACACGAATGATACTAGATGAAAGTGTTACTCGTTCAATGTGACACTAATTTATTCCGTGTGACAGGGGTATAAATCGTTAGTGCACTTTCTGCCGAGGGTCACTAAAGGCGCCGTGTGACAGCACACGAATGATACTAGGTGAAAGTGTTACTCGTTCAATGTGACACTAATTTAGTCCTTGTGACAGGGGTATAAATCGTTAGTTCACTTTCTGCCGAGGGTCACTAAAGGCGCCGTGTGAGAGCACACGAATGATACTAGATGAAAGTGTTACTCGTTCATTGTGACACTAATTTATTCCGTGTGACAGGGGTATAAATCGTTAGTGCACTTTCTGCCGAGGGTCACTAAAGGCGCCGTGTGACAGCACACGAATGATACTAGATGAAAGTGTTACTCGTTCAATGTGACACTAATTTATTCCGTGTGACAGGGGTATAAATCGTTAGTGCACTTTCTGCCGAGGGTCACTAAAGGCGCCGTGTGACAGCACACGAATGATACTAGATGAAAGTGTTACTCGTTCAATGTGACACTAATTTAGTCCGTGTGACAGGGGTATAAATCGTTAGTGCACTTTCTGCCGAGGGTCACTAAAGGCGCCGTGTGACAGCACACGAATAATACTAGATGAAAGTGTTACTCGTTCAATGCGACACTAATTTAGTCCGTGTGGCAGGGGAATAAATCGTTAGTGCACTTTCTGCCGAGGGTCACTAAAGCTGCCGTGTGACAGCAGACGAATGATACTAGATGAAAGTGTTACTCGTTCAATGCGACACTAATTTATTCCGTGTGACAGGGGTATAAATCGTTAGTGCACTTTCTGCCGAGGGTCACTAAAGGCGCCGTGTGACAGCACACGAATGATACTAGATGGAAGTGTTACTCGTTCAATGTGACACTAATTTAGTCCGTGTGACAGGGGTATAAATCGTTAGTGCACTTTATGCCGAGGGTCATTAAAGGTGCCGTGTGACAGCACACGAATGATACTAGATGGAAGTGTTACTCGTTCAATGTGACACTAATTTAGTCCGTGTGACAGGGGTATAAATCGTTAGTGCACTTTATGCCGAGGGTCATTAAAGGTGCCGTGTGACAGCACACGAATGATACTAGATGGAAGTGTTACTCGTTCAATGTGACACTAATTTAGTCCGTGTGACAGGGGTATAAATCGTTAGTGCACTTTATGCCGAGGGTCATTTAAGGTGCCGTGTGACAGCACACGAATGATATTAGATGGAAGTGTTACTCGTTCAATGTGGCACTAATTAAGTCCGTGTGACAGGGGTATAAATCGTTAGTGCACTTTCTGCCGAGGGTCACTAAAGCTGCCGTGTGACAGCACACGAATGAGACTAGATGAAAGTGTAACTCGTTCAATGCGACACTAATTTAGTCCGTGTGACAGGGGTATAAATCGTTAGTGCACTTTATGCCGAGGGTCATTAAAGGTGCCGTGTGACAGCACACGAATGATATTAGATGGAAGTGTTACTCGTTCCATGTGACACTAATTAAGTCCGTGTGACAGGGGTATAAATCGTTAGTGCACTTTCTGCCGAGGGTCACTAAAGGCGCCGTGTGACAGCACACGAATGATGCTAGATGGAAGTGTTACTCGTTCAATGTGACACTAATTTAGTCCGTGTGACAGGGGTACAAATCGTTAGTGCACTTTATGCCGAGGGTCACTAAAGCTGCCGTGTGACAGCACACGAATGGTACTAGGTGGAAGTGTTACTCGTTCAATGTGACACTAATTTAGTCCTGGTGACGGGGGTATAAATCGTTTGTGCACTTTATGCCTAGGGTCACTAAAGCTGCCGTGTGAGAGCACACGACTGATACGAGATGGAAGTGTTACTCGTTCACTGTGACACTAACTTAGTCCGTGTGACAGGGGTACAAATCGTTAGTGCACTTTATGCCGAGGGTCACTAAAGCTGCCGTGTGACAGCACACGAATGGTACTAGATGGAAGCGTTACTCGTTCAATGTGACACTAATTTAGTCCGCGTGACAGGGGTATAAATCGTTAGTGCACTTTATGCCGAGGGTCACTAAAGGCGCCGTGTGACAGCACACGAATGATACTAGATGAAAGTGTTAGTCGTTCAATGTGACACTAATTTAGTCCGTGTGACAGGGGTATAAATCGTTAGTTCACTTTCTACCGAGGGTCACTAAAGGCGCCGTGTGACAGCACACGAATGATACTAGATGAAAGTGTTACTCGTTCAATGTGACACTAATTTATTCCGTGTGACAGGGGTATAAATCGTTAGTTCACTTTCTGCCGAGGGTCACTAAAGGCGCCGTGTGACAGCACACGAATGATACTAGATGAAAGTGTTACTCGTTCAATGTGACACTAATTTAGTCCGCGTGACAGGGGTATAAATCGTTAGTGCACTTTCTGCCGAGGGTCACTAAAGGCTCCGTGTGACAGCACACGAATGATACTAGATGAAAGTGTTACTCGTTCAATGTGACACTAATTTAGTCCGCGTGACAGGGGTATAAATCGTTAGTGCACTTTATGCCGAGGGTCACTAAAGGCTCCGTGTGACAGCACACGAATGATACTAGATGAAAGTGTTACTCGTTCAATGTGACACTAATTTAGTCCGTGTGACAGGGGTATAAATCGTTAGAGCACTTTCTGCCGAGGGTCACTAAAGGCGCCGTGTGACAGCACACGAATGATACTAGATGAAAGTCTTACTCGTTCAATGTGACACTAATTAAGTCCGTGTGACAGGGGTATAAATCGTTAGTGCACTTTCTGCCGAGGGTCACTAAAGGCGCCGTGTGACAGCACACGAATGATGCTAGATGGAAGTGTTACTCGTTCAATGTGACACTAATTTAGTCCGTGTGACAGGGGTACAAATCGTTAGTGCACTTTATGCCGAGGGTCACTAAAGCTGCCGTGTGACAGCACACGAATGGTACTAGGTGGAAGTGTTACTCGTTCAATGTGACACTAATTTAGTCCTGGTGACGGGGGTATAAATCGTTTGTGCACTTTATGCCTAGGGTCACTAAAGCTGCCGTGTGAGAGCACACGACTGATACGAGATGGAAGTGTTACTCGTTCACTGTGACACTAACTTAGTCCGTGTGACAGGGGTACAAATCGTTAGTGCACTTTATGCCGAGGGTCACTAAAGCTGCCGTGTGACAGCACACGAATGGTACTAGATGGAAGCGTTACTCGTTCAATGTGACACTAATTTAGTCCGCGTGACAGGGGTATAAATCGTTAGTGCACTTTATGCCGAGGGTCACTAAAGGCGCCGTGTGACAGCACACGAATGATACTAGATGAAAGTGTTAGTCGTTCAATGTGACACTAATTTAGTCCGTGTGACAGGGGTATAAATCGTTAGTTCACTTTCTACCGAGGGTCACTAAAGGCGCCGTGTGACAGCACACGAATGATACTAGATGAAAGTGTTACTCGTTCAATGTGACACTAATTTATTCCGTGTGACAGGGGTATAAATCGTTAGTTCACTTTCTGCCGAGGGTCACTAAAGGCGCCGTGTGACAGCACACGAATGATACTAGATGAAAGTGTTACTCGTTCAATGTGACACTAATTTAGTCCGCGTGACAGGGGTATAAATCGTTAGTGCACTTTCTGCCGAGGGTCACTAAAGGCTCCGTGTGACAGCACACGAATGATACTAGATGAAAGTGTTACTCGTTCAATGTGACACTAATTTAGTCCGCGTGACAGGGGTATAAATCGTTAGTGCACTTTATGCCGAGGGTCACTAAAGGCGCCGTGTGACAGCACACGAATGATACTAGATGAAAGTGTTACTCGTTCAATGTGACACTAATTTAGTCCGTGTGACAGGGGTATAAATCGTTAGAGCACTTTCTGCCGAGGGTCACTAAAGGCGCCGTGTGACAGCACACGAATGATACTAGATGAAAGTCTTACTCGTTCAATGTGACACTAATTTAGTCCGTGTGACAGGTGTATAAATCGTTAGTTCACTTTCTGCCGAGGGTCACTAAAGGCGCCGTGTGACAGCACACGAATGATACTAGATGAAAGTGTTACTCGTTCAATGTGACACTAATTTATTCCGTGTGACAGGGGTATAAATCGTTAGTGCACTTTCTGCCGAGGGTCACTAAAGGCGCCGTGTGACAGCACACGAATGATACTAGATGAAAGTGTTACTCGTTCAATGTGACACTAATTTAGTCCGTGTGACAGGGGTATAAATCGTTAGTTCACTTTCTGCCGAGGGTCACTAAAGGCGCCGTGTGACAGCACACGAATGATACTAGATGAAAGTGTTACTCGTTCATTGTGACACTAATTTATTCCGTGTGACAGGGGTATAAATCGTTAGTGCACTTTCTGCCGAGGGTCACTAAAGGCGCCGTGTGACAGCACACGAATGATACTAGATGAAAGTGTTACTCGTTCAATGTGACACTAATTTATTCCGTGTGACAGGGGTATAAATCGTTAGTGCACTTTCTGCCGAGGGTCACTAAAGGCGCCGTGTGACAGCACACGAATGATACTAGATGGAAGTGTTACTCGTTCAATGTGACACTAATTTAGTCCGTGTGACAGGGGTATAAATCGTTAGTGCACTTTATGCCGAGGGTCATTAAAGGTGCCGTGTGACAGCACACGAATGATACTAGATGGAAGTGTTACTCGTTCAATGTGACACTAATTTAGTCCGTGTGACAGGGGTATAAATCGTTAGTGCACTTTATGCCGAGGGTCATTAAAGGTGCCGTGTGACAGCACACGAATGATACTAGATGGAAGTGTTACTCGTTCAATGTGACACTAATTTAGTCCGTGTGACAGGGGTATAAATCGTTAGTGCACTTTATGCCGAGGGTCATTAAAGGTGCCGTGTGACAGCACACGAATGATACTAGATGGAAGTGTTACTCGTTCAATGTGACACTAATTTAGTCCGTGTGACAGGGGTATAAATCGTTAGTGCACTTTATGCCGAGGGTCATTAAAGGTGCCGTGTGACAGCACACGAATGATATTAGATGGAAGTGTTACTCGTTCAATGTGACACTAATTAAGTCCGTGTGACAG
Source organism: Ornithodoros turicata (assembly GCF_037126465.1). NCBI lineage: Eukaryota > Metazoa > Arthropoda > Arachnida > Ixodida > Argasidae > Ornithodoros > Ornithodoros turicata. The sequence continues at coordinate 159,904,529 of NC_088201.1, read as the reverse complement.
GGGTATAAATCGTTAGTGCACTTTCTGCCGAGGGTCACTAAAGCTGCCGTGTGACAGCACACGAATGATACTAGATGAAAATGTTACTCGTTCAATGCGACACTAATTTAGTCCGTGTGACAGGGGTATAAATCGTTAGTGCACTTTATGCCGCGGGTCATTAAAGGTGCCGTGTGACAGCACACGAATGATATTAGATGGAAGTGTTACTCGTTCAATGTGACACTAATTAAGTCCGTGTGACAGGGGTATAAATCGTTAGTGCACTTTATGCCGAGGGTCATTAAAGGTGCCGTGTGACAGCACACGAATGATATTAGATGGAAGTGTTACTCGTTCAATGCGACACTAATTTAGTCCGTGTGACAGGGGTATAAATCGTTAGTGCACTTTATGCCGAGGGTCATTAAAGGTGCCGTGTGACAGCACACGAATGATATTAGATGGAAGTGTTACTCGTTCAATGTGACACTAATTAAGTCCGTGTGACAGGGGTATAAATCGTTAGTGCACTTTCTGCCGAGGGTCACTAAAGGCGCCGTGTGACAGCACACGAATGATGCTAGATGGAAGTGTTACTCGTTCAATGTGACACTAATTTAGTCCGTGTGACAGGGGTATAAATCGTTAGTGCACTTTATGCCGAGGGTCATTAAAGGTGCCGTGTGACAGCACACGAATGATACTAGATGGAAGTGTTACTCGTTCAATGTGACACTAATTTAGTCCGTGTGACAGGGGTATAAATCGTTAGTGCACTTTATGCCGAGGGTCATTAAAGGTGCCGTGTGACAGCACACGAATGATATTAGATGGAAGTGTTACTCGTTCAATGTGACACTAATTAAGTCCGTGTGACAGGGGTATAAATCGTTAGTGCACTTTCTGCCGAGGGTCACTAAAGCTGCCGTGTGACAGCACACGAATGATACTAGATGAAAATGTTACTCGTTCAATGCGACACTAATTTAGTCCGTGTGACAGGGGTATAAATCGTTAGTGCACTTTATGCCGAGGGTCATTAAAGGTGCCGTGTGACAGCACACGAATGATATTAGATGGAAGTGTTAATCGTTCAATGTGACACTAATTAAGTCCGTGTGACAGGGGTATAAATCGTTAGTGCACTTTATGCCGAGGGTCATTAAAGGTGCCGTGTGACAGCACACGAATGATATTAGATGGAAGTGTTACTCGTTCAATGCGACACTAATTTAGTCCGTGTGACAGGGGTATAAATCGTTAGTGCACTTTATGCCGAGGGTCATTAAAGGTGCCGTGTGACAGCACACGAATGATATTAGATGGAAGTGTTACTCGTTCAATGTGACACTAATTAAGTCCGTGTGACAGGGGTATAAATCGTTAGTGCACTTTCTGCCGAGGGTCACTAAAGGCGCCGTGTGACAGCACACGAATGATGCTAGATGGAAGTGTCACTCGTTCAATGTGACACTAATTTAGTCCGTGTGACAGGGGTATAAATCGTTAGTGCACTCTCTGCCGAGGGTCACTAAAGCTGCCGTGTGAGAGCACACGACTGATACGAGATGGAAGTGTTACTCGTTCACTGTGACACTAATTTAGTCCGTGTAACAGGGGTACAAATCGTTAGTGCACTTTATGCCGAGGGTCACTAAAGCTGCCGTGTGACAGCACACGAATGGTACTAGGTGGAAGTGTTACTCGTTCAATGTGACACTAATTTAGTCCTGGTGACAGGGGTATAAATCGTTTGTGCACTTTATGCCGAGGGTCACTAAAGCTGCCGTGTGACAGCACACGAATGGTACTAGATGGAAGCGTTACTCGTTCAATGTGACACTAATTTAGTCCGCGTGACAGGGGTATAAATCGTTAGTGCACTTTATGCCGAGGGTCACTAAAGGCGCCGTGTGACAGCACACGAATGATACTAGATGAAAGTGTTAGTCGTTCAATGTGACACTAATTTAGTCCGTGTGACAGAGGTATAAATCGTTAGTTCACTTTCTACCGAGGGTCACTAAAGGCGCCGTGTGACAGCACACGAATGATACTAGATGAAAGTGTTACTCGTTCAATGTGACACTAATTTATTCCGTGTGACAGGGGTATAAATCGTTAGTTCACTTTCTGCCGAGGGTCACTAAAGGCGCCGTGTGACAGCACACGAATGATACTAGATGAAAGTGTTACTCGTTCAATGTGACACTAATTTATTCCGTGTGACAGGGGTATAAATCGTTAGTGCACTTTCTGCCGAGGGTCACTAAAGGCGCCGTGTGACAGCACACGAATGATACTAGATGAAAGTGTTGCTCGTTCAATGTGACACTAATTTAGTCCGTGTGACAGGGGTATAAATCGTTAGTGCACTTTCTGCCGAGGGTCACTAAAGGCGCCGTGTGACAGCACACGAATGATACTAGATGAAAGTGTTACTCGTTCAATGCGACACTAATTTAGTCCGTGTGACAGGGGTATAAATCGTTAGTGCACTTTCTGCCGAGGGTCACTAAAGCTGCCGTGTGACAGCACACGAATGATACTAGATGAAAGTGTTACTCGTTCAATGTGACACTAATTTATTCCGTGTGACAGGGGTATAAATCGTTAGTTCACTTTCTGCCGAGGGTCACTAAAGGCGCCGTGTGACAGCACACGAATGATACTAGATGAAAGTGTTACTCGTTCAATGTGACACTAATTTATTCCGTGTGACAGGGGTATAAATCGTTAGTGCACTTTCTGCCGAGGGTCACTAAAGGCGCCGTGTGACAGCACACGAATGATACTAGATGAAAGTGTTGCTCGTTCAATGTGACACTAATTTAGTCCGTGTGACAGGGGTATAAATCGTTAGTGCACTTTCTGCCGAGGGTCACTAAAGGCGCCGTGTGACAGCACACGAATGATACTAGATGAAAGTGTTACTCGTTCAATGCGACACTAATTTAGTCCGTGTGACAGGGGTATAAATCGTTAGTGCACTTTCTGCCGAGGGTCACTAAAGCTGCCGTGTGACAGCACACGAATGATACTAGATGAAAGTGTTACTCGTTCAATGCGACACTAATTTATTCCGTGTGACAGGGGTATAAATCGTTAGTGCACTTTCTGCCGAGGGTCACTAAAGGCGCCGTGTGACAGCACACGAATGATACTAGATGGAAGTGTTACTCGTTCAATGTGACACTAATTTAGTCCGTGTGACAGGGGTATAAATCGTTAGTGCACTTTATGCCGAGGGTCATTAAAGGTGCCGTGTGACAGCACACGAATATACTAGATGGAAGTGTTACTCGTTCAATGTGACACTAATTTAGTCCGTGTGACAGGGGTATAAATCGTTAGTGCACTTTATGCCGAGGGTCATTAAAGGTGCCGTGTGACAGCACACGAATGATACTAGATGGAAGTGTTACTCGTTCAATGTGACACTAATTTAGTCCGTGTGACAGGGGTATAAATCGTTAGTGCACTTTATGCCGAGGGTCATTAAAGGTGCCGTGTGACAGCACACGAATGATATTAGATGGAAGTGTTACTCGTTCAATGTGACACTAATTTAGTCCGTGTGACAGGGGTATAAATCGTTAGTGCACTTTCTGCCGAGGGTCACTAAAGGCGCCGTGTGACAGCACACGAATGATGCTAGATGGAAGTGTTACTCGTTCAATGTGACACTAATTTAGTCCGTGTGACAGGGGTATAAATCGTTAGTGCACTCTCTGCCGAGGGTCACTAAAGCTGCCGTGTGAGAGCACACGACTGATACGAGATGAAAGTGTTACTCGTTCACTGTGACACTAATTTAGTCCGTGTGACAGGGGTACAAATCGTTAGTGCACTTTATGCCGAGGGTCACTAAAGCTGCCGTGTGACAGCACACGAATGGTACTAGGTGGAAGTGTTACTCGTTCAATGTGACACTAATTTAGTCCTGGTGACAGGGGTATAAATCGTTTGTGCACTTTATGCCGAGGGTCACTAAAGCTGCCGTGTGAGAGCACACGACTGATACGAGATGGAAGTGTTACTCGTTCACTGTGACACTAATTTAGTCCGTGTGACAGGGGTATAAATCGTTTGTGCACTTTCCGCCAAGTGTCACCAAAAAATGCCGTGCGACAGCACTCAAAAATTCCGCAGTCTGACGGCCTGCCCACAGCCACTTTCGTTGTTCTCATACGTAGTACAAGAAACGAAGCAAAGTTGATACGCACTACGCATTTGTGTCACTCATGTCGCATTCTGAATCTGCAGAATCACATTAAAAGAAGAAAAAATCATACTACGGGATTGTGGCGCACGCCTGGAAATTTTGCCGCGTGGCAAAAGGTGGCACTAAATTGTCCCGTGCCGTCGAGGTAACACCCCTCTGGAACCCTCCACTTCGCCGGGCACTGCTTACAGCGCTCGGAACACTTTTGGAAATCATCGCTGGAAACAGGTAAGGAAATTCTCGTCATATTCGTTCAATCTATAACGAACGGCCCGATTATTTGCTCTTTCAACGGAATGCTCTCCCGGAGTTCTCTGATTTCAGTGCACGTAAAGGATCTCCACCTGGACAATATTAATCCGCAGACGAAACTTTGCGGCGTCGCTCATACTAATAATTGTCCCGCGACGTGAAGCCTCGAATTTTCATTCGCATTGTAATATATGGAAAAAGGCAATATATCACAGACAGGTGTCGCCCTGGTCACTCAAAAACTGTGAAGATATGAAATTGTAGTTGAAACGCAAACCTTTGAGGATGTTAGGCGTGATGATATTGTGGATATATATGGGCCTATGGCTCACGTGATCGTAGGGTGCAGCCATACCGACTCCCTTGCTTCGTGCTATATCTCTGTGCGGCACTAGCACGGTTCTCTCGTGATAACGTCGAGCATTTGATGTAATTCTTTGTGCGTTTCTACAAAAATGACTTGTTAGAATAGTGGACTCTAAAAACGAAACGATCTATATGTGCATTTTAAAAGACCTCAGGTGTTCTTTAACCACGACTGCATATGTAGACAAAAACAAACAAAAAAATCAGACACACAAAAACTTTAAAATAAAATGAATGCTCTCTGCGAGCTAAAAGTTGAAATTATCCAGGTTGATACCGCGATCATCCAGTGTCATTTAATCTACCCATACGCATATATGTACGCGTTAAAGAGCTCTCAATAAGCTTAAAACACGTTTGGACGCGTGAGCCAAAACGGAGGGAATCGGTCAGCTTGTAAGCAGTTTGTTTTTGCCTCACCGTCGCTACAGAAAGAATGGGATCTCGTCTGCGAGCATGCTGTACGCCCAATTGCAAGTATCCACGTTGAAACATTTATTTCATTTCATTTCACCTTATATGAGAATTTTTATTTAAAAAAACAGCATTGCAAAATAGATGCCGTTTCAGCAGGTGGGTGATACGACCAGGCAGACATCCTGTAGGACAGCGTATGCAACTGCTGGACGACTAATTAGCAAAAATTGATTAACATAATATATGTTTTTCTACAGTTTTTGAAATGGGCGATAGCAGAATTTTAGCCAGTCATCATTGAAGTCCATCGTCCTTATTCAAGACCCTGAGAAGCGAATTTACTTCGAGATATAAATTGCCAAATTTCCCTACTCCTTCTGCGCACTTCGGAATCTGATGATATGCTAAAAATATTGATTCCTATTTGTAAACATCTTAGAATGTAGGTGGTCAGCATCCCACTTGAAACCAGAGTTTTTTTTTTTTTTTTGCTTGTTCGGTTCGGTTTCAGGCGTAATGGTTCGATTCCATTTCAGCTCCAGGAGCTGACACATATCGGTTCCAAACAGCTTTAAGACGCTCTAACCGGTTCCGAGCAGTTTCATTGCACAGGGTACATGCCCCAAAATAAAGGCAGCGAAGTTCAAAAAGCTTTATTTGTCTTCGCATGCTCTAGCGTAAGAGTAAAGATAGCTAGCAGTTTGATAATAGTACAGACTCTGTTGTATCCCAAATGACCTTCAACGAGATCACTTTTTTATTTTACAAACGGTTGAGGTATGAGCTGTCCACAAAGCTGTGAAAATAACGATTGCCCAGGGAAAACGAAACTATCGAGCGCTCGATAGTTTCCCCCGACCCTTAAAGGTACTGTAAAGCAGTAGACAAGCATGATATGCCGGTGCTGTGACTAGAGCCTCTGTTGCTTCTAAATACCCTATGCGGAACCATACGACCGACAACGCGCTATAAATATTTTTAATTTGCCATGAAAAATGCGGCGTAGTGGAGCGGGGCGACACCTGGTGTCAAACAACCCACTGTACAGCGGGCAACACTGAAAATTGGTATTACACACTGTTACATCGGAACTTCGTTATTTTAGTAACCATATTATTAGTTTCCCTGTTTACCTATGCATTCTGAAACCCCTGTTAACAGTGTTTTTTGCGAAGTAACCCAGCGCTGTTCGATGGAGGCTCTCCCTACTTCTCTACTGCGCCTGCGCGCTCCTTCTTTTCGAGGCCTCTTTCGAACGAACAAACTCTCTCTGTGAACCTCTGTGAACAAACAAGTCCCGACGCTGTCTGGCTTCTTGAACGTCTGACAGATTTTTTTTCAACGGCTCAGCATTTCATTTCAGTTCGCTTATCCGTTTATCCTCAGATGTGGATCGTTGTGTGAATTGCAGGGACGGATTTTATGGTGGATTGTGGTTATGTCGGGCCCAGTGTTACACGCATGCAATGTGGTTGCCGCCGTATGTGGCAGGTGTACGGGATGATTTCGCATACCTAGCACAGTGTTTCCCGTAATCTTTAATTGTAATTTTCTAATTAATTGCACCGTCGATTGGAATGAAACTTGCGCAGTTTTTGTCCTGGTGGCTTGGACTATAGAATAGCTATACTAAATGACATTTGATCTGTGCTGCTTTACAGTACCTTTAAGAACACACTGTTATCCGAGGGTTATCCTAAGGTTGTCAAATGGGGACAGGGATGGCATCCCTTGGGATGTCAAAATCTGGTCCTCAGAGTATCATAATACTGCCACTCTTGAAAATGACATGACGTCCCCGAGGCTGTCCCTCGCTCATCCTCAAGGACCAATTTAGGACAGTTTAAGTACACATGGAGGAGATAGCGTTCCTTCACTTCCCTTCTTTCATTTTTTTTTGGCTTTTGTTTGTTTGTTTTACTTGATTTTTTTACTCTGGCACGCACACCCGCCAAGTGCTTACAGAAGCTACATCAAATTGCAATGACACCAAAGTTATGGCGGCATTTTTATTGTTCCAATGATAAACGGAATCTTGTCAGGGCACTAAGACCGAGAATCCCTCGTATTGCCAACTGTAGGATGGGACAAGCGTAAGCTTGCCCACTCTGAAACCCACTACGAAACGTATTAAGAATTCTATTCCGAAGCCAGAACAGGTACTAGTTTTTGTATTGTTGACTGATTAGATGAGCCACAAAATTAGTGATCCCACCTCCCTTATCGTTTTAGCCTACAACTCCCTATATCCTGAATTTACTGATTTGCTTTATTTTCCCCAACCAAGTCAACACAGTGAATTCGGCAGTTCCGGCAGCCTGGAGTCTGGATAGCCCTGCTCGCCGGTGACTCAAAACGAACAGTGAGCTGTCCATGCTTCTTTGCATTACGCAATGAAAAAATACTCAAAACGAGGAATTGATTGAAGTATTACCCCTGCATCATTTCAAAGTCGATGTTTCTTACTCCCTTTGGTTTGAGACATTGAGGGAGGACCTTTGAAAGTCTAAGGCAGTGCGACAGGATCGCGCGTTTCTGTCCTTTCCACGAGAAATGTTTGATGTATTCACAGACAGTCATCCTTTTTGAAGGCAGAGGACTTTACGCTGGACCCCCCTTTATTTAAGAAAAATGTTATTCAGCCTATGATCGGCCCCGAAAAACAAAACAAATGTGTTTAGAGACCCTGAGCAGGTAAATTAAACGAAGTGATATTGCTTCTCCCGCTAGCTACCCACAGGGACGGGCACAGGACGTACCTGAATGACTCTTTACGGACAGTCCGCGAGTGTTATCCTCAAGTCGTTCTGGGGATACACCTCGAACAATGAGGATATTTTTTTTAGTTTCGTGTTAGCGCCGCGAAGCAACTGTGGCTATGAGCGGCGTGCAGGCGTGGACAGATGGAGAGAGAACAGCAGGAATGAGTGGGTGACAGGGCGGTTAGTGTGCGTCCTGGGCCGACTTCAGGGGGAATTGTGCCGACATTCGTCTGGAAAGTCTTCGGAAAAGCAGCACAGCCGGTGACAGGATTCGAACCCGTGTCACTTCCCAGTCTCGGCGTGGAAAGCGATCATCTTAACTACTATGCCACGGGAGCTGGTCAATGAGGAGATGATGACACTGTGGGGACCTCGTGAGGACCCTGGTTCTTCCATGTTTCTGTTAAGTTCTGGTAAACGAAAACGAACAAAAACGAAGGAATGGTCAGCCTGACTACGAGCCCGCACTATTTGGCTGCGTTGTGGTTACCACTGAACTCACTAATGACGCATGGCATGGAATAATGTATTTATTAGAAGAGACAGAGAAAAAAAACAACAACGGAAAGCCAGACGGTGTGTCGACTTGGTATTCAGAAACACAAAAAGAAAACAGACAGAAACTAATCAACTAAAACGATCACACGGCTCAATTTCTCCAGTGCCACCTGGGTCAAACGTTGCGTAAACTTCCTTCTGACGCACAGTTTTTGTTTGCAATTATTTGCGATCTAACAGGTGACTTGAAAAACTGGAAAATAGCAAGGTTAAAAAAAGTGGTTCAGGTCTTAATTGACATTTGTGAAATTGGCCCATTGCCATAGCCATGGTCAATAGCCGTCGTCCTTTCGTACACCCATATGCCGGACATCAAGTAGGACACAAGCTGTTACACTGTTGCAGAAGTTCTATGCAAAAATGGTGCGCTGCCTATTATCCTCGTTCCCAGTTGTGACTGTCACAAATAAAGGACAAAAAAGAAAAGGAATAACATACACCGTAAGCGTAGGCTCGCTTGCTCTGGTGTTTTCTAAATTTTAGATATTTTGTATGACCAGTACACATGTTTAATCATTCCATGCACCACACCTTTCTGTCATTATACACAGTTGGCTTTGCGAAAACATTCCGTCCACAATATGTTTTAGTGTGAGAAATTCGAGCCAAAGAAAAATTAGCAGGTGAATATGAACAAAATGGCGATAAAACCTGAGACACGGAGCAGAAAAATAACGACACGGCACCTTCTCAAACTCAGTAACAAGGTTATTGGGAGTGTAGGTTGTGTGATTAAATGGGTTGCTGAGTTTGAGAACACGTCGTGTTGTTATTTTTCTGTTCGGCCTCTCAGGTTTTATCGTCGTTTAAAAATATACTAGCTCGCCTGCACCCTTGCACTTCTACCATTGAATATAGACATGCGTGGGAGAACGAAACATAACACTTGGAGTTTGCACGGTGTCGAAAAAGTCAGACATGGAAAACTAAGATGGCACAACCCGGAGAAATCGGGGATCGGAAAAATTCTCACCGGCCATTTGCGCACCAATCCAGAGGTGAAACCGGATATTTACTCACCCGTTCTATTTTGACTATGAGCCCACCCTGACAGTTTCATAATTTATTTTCATTTGCTCCACTGTGTGAAACAGTGAGTGACGATATGCCTCGTATATTTAAATCACAATTTTAGTTTTCGAACATTTAAGAAACGAGCGCATCATCCGACAGCTGCTAATAACCAGCTTCGGTCTTCTCTCGATGGAGGTAATGATTTCCACAACGCAAGATATTACAATTTTCCACGCTGTCGGTCGTTTTGACCATTTCTATTCGTGGCCACAGCTCGCTTTTCTTTGTTGTTTGGAGGTATTCAATCGAAAGTTCCAAGTCCCCATTTGTGTGGTAGGGGTTTTAAAGAAAATAGGAAATAAGGGGGTTCAAATACCCTTCCAGTGCTCGTTATATGTACAGGAGGAAGAACACGCGCCTCACATACGCAAAGCAGGACCGCTCCCTAAGATATGAAGTACAAATAGGCTTTTCTGAGACTCACGTCCCCACGAAATTTCAATTCCTTGCACGACTACGCTATGAAGTCACCCGACATAATATATGGATAACCTTCCTTCGACATGGATAACCTTCGATGAAGCATACTATATATAAAAAAGAAACAGAAAACTAATTTCGCTGCCCCAAATTTTCACAAAACAACCTCAAGGCTTATATGGGCGCTGCACTACATTTCGCGAAATAAGGGTTATAATCTGTGGCTGGATTAGTTTTGTTGAGTGTTATAGATTGTGTCTTCGTCAGGGCATAAGGAAGCAAGTGGTTGCTAAGTACGTCGGCCACTTCAATCTCCACACGCCTCTGCTGTCCATCATCGGAAAATGCTCGATGAGCTCATACCCCAGCAGCACAAAATCTTGGCCGAAAATTCGTTCAATGTTGGACCAATGTTGGGCGAAGATTGGCAATTCCGGCCCACGATTGGACCAATATTGAGCCAATATCTTGTGCTGCCAGGGTGAATGCTATTGCATTCCATCTGCAATCTGCACAGCGATTTCTGGCGCATCTTGTCCCCTGGATGTGAAGACACGATGCCCAGGAGCGTGACGACTTTGGAATAATGCCCAGGTTACGCAGCTGGTGGCAGCAAGGAAGCCGTGCAGTAATAAATTACGGGGCAGCTAACTGGCTGTCCCCTCGTCTTCCCTGACGCACTACAAGAAGTCAGCCCAGGACGCACATTTCCCCAGGGCGTCTGTCGTGACGTTGCACACCTCTGCGAGGCCGACAACGGCGAGCCCTTTCGCCACCCACCACCACCATTACAAGAGATTGGTTTCCGCAAACTTGGTTGTGTGTTATGCGAGAGTGACATAGAGGGTACCATTATTCAGGTGTACATGCAATTCAAAGCAAGGGAAGCATTATAACGTCATTTATTTAGTCCCATCGTGTCCCTTAAATACGCGTACATATTTCAGTAGCACTTGCATCTCATTTTCAAGAATTCGTCGCAGTATCCGCCCCTGTATCCTCGAATGGACGCGCAGTGGCTGTGACACTCATACTGGTTGAATGGACAGCCAAAGCCACCTATAAGGGTACGAGGAATATGTAATCAAATGGCGACCAAACAACAGATTGTTTGCTAGGACATAGGACACTCTTCTCGATGTATTCCGGAAGTGCGGATATAAAGTAGACCCAACCTCTCGCACGAACGATGACACGCGCTCTTTGTGGAGAAGTTTACGAACATGCACGAACTATAGAATACGCGCAGTATTAGCGTTTCAACATTTCTGTTTCTTGTTCAACTTTTAACCAGCGAAACCAACTTGTCCCTTAGAGCTTGAAGGTTAACGGGACCTCAACTTGGGTCGGACTGTGATTGATATCAGTCGGCTGAAAAACAACCCAATAAAGAGCTAAATAAATAATTGTAGTAGTAATAAGAGTACGATGCAGTTCCCTGACATTTGATTCAACGTTTCTCTTTTCTTCGATCTCTCATCTGGTTTGGAAGTACCAAGCACCTTTATGCCTTGTGAAACGGTGACAGATATTCATGATGCTCTACTTACGACGAACTCTCAAGTGTGAAGCATCTTCAGCTTCTTCGTGGGACTGGGCCAATGTAACTGTGGAGAGACACGTGAATTAAAGAGACGGCACGCTGAAGGGCACATAAAATCTTACTCTAAGTGCCACACATCTGTTTCTATCTCTGTAGATTAGAAAGCTAATTACAGCTGTATGTAAGAAGTGCTATGTAGCAAAGGTATGCTCTGAGAGTCATTGCCAACTCCTTAACTGTTTACTCTGAATTACTGAACTGAATGTGGTTGGATCTCGCGTTGACCCGTTCTCTTTCCCGGGCGCTTGGCGGCATCCACTCCCCCCTCCATTTACGACAAGAGGCTCTGAACATTTTCTGATATTATCAAGCAATGTTTCAACTTGATTGGCTCTGTTAATGCATACGCTTGGTATGACCAGCTAAGACCACTTGCTACCTATCCTAAATTGTGATCCGATATCCGCGAAGAGCTAACTGATGCGCTAACCAACGTTGGTCCACTGACGATGATGATGATGATGAGTTGGCGTTTAACGGCGCATAAGCAACTATGGCCCTTGATATGCTAAACAAATTGCTCAAGCAACATACATCATGGTGCAATATTGGTGCGAGATAGGACCAATATTGGGCCAGTATGTTGTGCTGCTTGGGTGGTTTAACGAGAAAAAGACAACCAAAAAACAAGGGGATTGTGTGGGATGTCGTAAACATGACGTCTTTTCCTGTGGTAGGTAGACGGTAAATTTGGACTACCACTTCGTATTTCGCCTTTATTTCTGCAAATGGGGTTATCAAGGGAACCCCGAAAATGTGACCCTGCATGTGAGCTTGCTCGAAACAAGGAAGAATTGTATGCCACTTACAGTTGAGACAGCGCATATTTGAAACGTCGAAATAGAACCTATAGCGCGCGTATTAAGTCTTTCAGATAAGTCTTACCGGTGGCAATAGCCAACACCAGGAAGATAACGAGGGCCTTCTGCATCTTGATTTGTGGCTGGAAGTAAAGGGCTGTCAATGTTAAAATAACTCTTTTTGTTCCGTTGAAATAAATATCTAATGTTTAGAAATAAATAACCCACAATCAGCGAGGCATCTCAATAAAGAACACTAAGTATAACCGTCGCAGGATGACGGCGACAGGGACAGGGCACTTCTATCACGCACCGGTATTGCATTGTAAGAGAGGAATACCAGTGATGGATCCCACACCAATCCAGGTTGAAGATGGAATGACGATAGGCGTTTTGAACACCAGCACCATTGTTTTGATACGCATGTGGAATATCTAGTTGAATCACCTCGTGTAGGACCGGTACACTCCAAAAATATGTAAACTTTCTATAGATAATAAATGGAAGCTCTGCTTCCACAACTGTCACCCAACTTCTATATCTGTCTGGCCTTTTAAAATAGCAATTCCCGGCCGTCTTTTGAAGTCTTCAAAATTTCCCTTTTTTCAAACGAAGGTTCACACGTGCACTGCGTCATGTGATCTCTAAGAGTGCTTTGTTTGAAAAAACTACAATTTTGAAGACGTGTAAAGTCTACGACGAATTGCTATTTTAAGGAGCCAGACAGATAAAGAAGTTTTGTGATAATTGTGTAAGGAGGGCTTCCATTCATTATTCAGAGAAAGTTCACAAAATTTTGGAGGCTTCCTGTCACATACGTGGTGATGCAACTTAATATTCCACATGATTCTCAAAACTATTGTACTTGTATTTAAAGAAAAAGGCCGTTGAAAATAAATATTTGTTAAGAATGCAGTTCCTCATCGAATATCGTCAATCTGTCTTTATGCTGGTTTCGTCTGGGTTCCCTCACTGACATTTCACATTGGGAATGTCCTACCAACAAGCCCAGGTCCTTACTCTCTCTTCGGTATTGTATTGCATGTGATTCCGTAGGTCGTAACCCAGCCGGGGGGAACACTGCAGAGCAATATTATTCTGCGCTTTTCCTTTTAAAATCAAGGAAGGGTTCAGAGAAGAGAGCTCAGTATAGAAGCCATCAATGAAATCACTATGCACAACACAAGCTAGGCAGACACCGTATAGCGTGCTGGCTTCGTTTTAATTAGCCTTCTAATTTGACTTTAGGGGCCAGGAGGGAGTCTTTCTTACACTTTTTTTTTTTTGCGATATTATAATAATATCTCTTTCGAGTGGATAATGTGGCAATTCGCTACATACCATTTTAACGCGTATTTCGCGCAATATTAATTTCCATATGGCATAGGAAACACTGACTAATCTCGTGTAAGTTACCAATCGTTCTCACAGTTGTTCAACAACGACAACGTCAACAACAAGCTTCACTTCGATTCACATCTGTTCCACTGTCCGAAATTTAATTAAGATTGTATGTACCTATATTGCGCTTATAATAATCAGTTCATGCCTCATATGTGAATTCAAACAGAAAGAATCCCGTGAAACGCTGGAACGAAAATTCACTTTCGATAAAAAGAGCTGGTTTGATAAAAATTGCTGGTTGCAGCTTCGTTGTGTATTTCCGTCTAATTTGTGTAGCCATGCTCAGGCTTGTTTCAAAGTTCACAAAGTTCATGGCACAAAGTTCACTTCGCTCGCTATGTCAGAAGATATTGGAGCGAGCCAACTCAATTGTCACAGACTGCAACTTCTATTGGGTGCATCTGTTGCAGGAAAGGTAGACACTTTATGTAGATCTCTGTTCAACGAATGAGATCACTCTCGCGTAGGAAGCACATTTATCGAAAGTATATTTCATTTACAACGACATCTTCGTGATATAAATGATCAGGATCACGATGTGCAACTTTTGGATATTCGGCAACGCGCAGTGAATGCATCACGTTCCCGCGATTATTCGCGAGCTCCATTGCGATAGCCAATCGCGGGATTTATTTGGAACCGCAGCCTACCAAAACATTTTTTCCGTAGCGCCTCGTGCCATTTTGAGTGTGCCAGATAAAAAAGACAGAAAACGAGCGGGCACCGAACGCTGCTTTCGGTTTAGGGTCCGGGCCCAGGCGCATCTACACACATAAAGTGTATTTTATTCCCATCATAATAAATACTTCGATAAATAGTTAACTACTCAATATAATGGCTATGAGTTGAAATTTCTTCTGTTCAGCGATGTGGCACGCATACAAGAAGAGATGATGAGCAAATGGAAAATTTCAGCAATGCAGCGTTCGTTAAAAACTTTTATTTCTTGGATGGCGTTGAGGAGCGCAAAAGGTTCGTTGCGTTGCCGTTGTCTGACTGTGACAGCCAGGTCGACATATGTAACTGAGAAGATGTTGGTGTACCCTTCCAAAGGGCTGATAAGGCAATCTCGTTAGCCTCAAACTGGTATACCTCGTTGGCAATATCATCGTTGGTAAATCAACTTAATAATAGACGATGGATGCGTTGGTGAGAATTTTGTGTCTTTAGGTCGCTGACGAACATTCGTTGAATGTGTACAGGGATCAGATTGTAAAACAATGTCAAGTACAGAAAGGTTGTTCCAAAAGTTAGGTTAGGAGCATCTGCATCGGAAGGAATTTTAGTCTGACTTATTTTTTGATGGGGTTTGTTTTGTTACCGCGCGAGAGCAGGCCTCCGGCAGGGAAGCTAAAATAGCCTAAAATGATCATTTTATTTTTCCAGAATAACAGCATTTATAACGGCCGGTCAACATTTCTGTCTTTTACACAGGCAACAGCTCACAGGCGGCAACGTGCACGAGTATGGAATGCACGAAACAGGACAGAAAGATGTACTCACCAATGAGTTCTGTGCAGAGGAAGTGATAGAAGCTCAACTGTTCGGGGATCCTTTTTATTATGCGCTCGATTAGGGATGTTCCTGGAAAAGCCTGCTTGCGGAGATACGAGCTCGACTGTGATGTATTTCGTTCCAGAAAAAACCCGCACGCGAGAACAGCGAAATTCGCAGAACACTTGAGGTGAGGTGACTCACCCCCATTGTTATAAACCTGCATAGATCTTATTGGTATCAGTTTCACAAAAGCAGGGGGTGTAAAATGGGAATCAATGTGGCATGGACAGTTTCATTTGCCCCGAAAGGTAGATTCAGAAACCACTAAACCTGATGCAGGCACAGTTCAGACAATTGGAACAGTGAATGCGAATCCGCATTAGAGAAAAAATTACGAGGCAACTCAAAATACATATGCTAAACACAGAGTAGACTATTTGGGGTTAGAAACGGATGAGTGAAGAAAAAAAAAAAAGCAGACAGACTTTTCGAATAATATGTCTTTTGAGATATTCTCAAATATCAGCTTATTTTTGCTTTCCACGCAAGACAGGGTTGGTCAGGCACGACATAACAATGGTTATTTTATAGGAAACACAAGGAGCCAGTAAATGCTACCGTGGTGGAGTCTACACATGGAGCCACCGCGCATTATAGCCAGGGCCGGAGAGAGAAATTGCGCGCCCCCGGGATGTCTCCGGATGTGCCCTGCCCGGGCCCTCTTCTGACGTCTCCTGGTGCTAGCAAACGTCGTGCCACTGAAGAGGCCCGGGCTCCGGGGCTCTATCCCCTGCTGCGCCCTCTCGCCGACCCTGCATGTGGCTCCAGCCCAGCTCACACCGACACCACTGGTTTCATGTGAGAGCCTCAACAGTAAACGTATAACGAACTAGCGTAGAGAATGCAGTGCATGGTTCATATCATCAAGTCTTGCTAAAATCTAGTGAAGAAATATTGTTCTCTCTAGCTTTCGTGCGAGAGAGAACAATACCTTGAACCTTGAACCTTGAACAAAGAACCCTGGCCTGCGTTGTCCGTCATGTGTTTCGACAGCTGCACGGGGTACTTGTAGTCTGTGTGTGCACCTTTAGGATGTCTATTTTTCATTTATTTGTTCCTGAGAAGTTGGGACGCTACACATATATGGCATGCTGATGCTGTCTGTCGAGAGAGCTCTCCTCGTTTTCTCAGTAGCATCACATGCTGTTGTCGCTTTGTCTGTGGCGCTTAGCAAACCCATTATTTATTGTCTGAATCTAGGAGGGAGACAAATGGGAGCCGGTCCCGCATATACTGGAGAGGGGCCCCTTGATACCGGGGTCCGCCCCCGAGTGGGCCGTGTCGTCGGGGCAGCATCGCTTGCTGAGCTGTTGCCAGGAAGATTTTTGCTAAAATCTGCATATATTCTCTTTCAAGATACTTCTATTTAGTTTCAATGTTAGCTTAACTTTGCTCGCCAACGTATATTACTGGTGTAACACGCACCACCTAAAATTAGCGGAAATTAGAAAGAGTTCAATGTATAAATAGGGTTGCCAATCGGGGTATCCCGAATCCCGAAATCCCGGGATCTCGGCCAATTTTTGACGTCCCGAAGTACCCGGATTCCTTCCGCTAAATTTGTCAGAGCCGATATGACAGAAAAATCCAACACCTGTATGCCATCAGGCACAGACTCACCCCTTCAAAGGAAATGACACTTCTTATGGCTGGAGGTGGCAGTGGACCGCTGCCTACAGATGCGTACAGGTATCTGCTGACTGTCGTTTCTTCCGGCACAGAAGCTGATCAAACCTTCAGTTCAGCAGCCAGTATTTGCACAAACGTTCACTCCGAACTGGGGGACACCACCCTCGAAGCTCTGTACTTTCTCAGGTCGTGTGTTCATCGTTGTACAATGGGATAAGTACGCAGCGACGGTGTTGTAAACCGCTTGATGTTTTGTTTCTTTCCATTCGTCTTTCTTTTTTTTTTTTTTTGTTGTTGTTCGTCATTCAAGTGGAATGTGATACTGTTCGAGGAAATTATAAAGTAATGTTTTCTGTAACTTCAAGCGTAGTGAGACTCGCCTTCTTTTCAATTGCAAAAGTGAAATGCAAATTAATAAAAAAGGAGTGGCATTATCGTAGAAAAAAAAGGAAGAGAAAAAAAGAAGCCATTTCGCCGTCACTACCTTACATGCTTAAATGCTTTCCTTCAGAAAAAGGTAGAATTGACAAACCGCACATGAACTGCGCACAACACGGCGATATAGTCAATTGAGGTAAATGGACTTGGAAGTAGACTTCTGCACGGCCCGCGGGACCTGCGTGCACCCACGGGTGACCCGCGGCGGCGGGTCTATGTTTTCGGTGTCGTGCGAGCAGCGGATCGGCTGAGGTCGTCGCATCTTAAGAAACACTATTAGAAACCACACCGAGTTGCTCAATCTCTTACGCGTCTGTATTGCAGTCGCCCGAAATATGACGTAGAACGCGGCTAACAAAGGTGGAACAAACGGTCACACTGTTAAGGTGCAACAGCGGCTGTGTGTTCTTTGTTCGTGTCGCGTTTCGTATGATCATGCCTCAAGTCACAAGCCAACACGCATTTGCACCTTTTTGCACCCTGCGCTGATATCGTATACACTATGCACACAGACACATCCAATCATAAGGCGTTGACCAGGGAGTACTCTCAGTTTACTCGTGAACGTTCATCGCGTTGCGGGTAGCGGGTCGGCTGCGGCTGAGCTTCTGAAAAAGAGAACAAAAAAAGAACATGGGGCCTGCGGGCGGATGCTGGTCTCAATTTGTAAAGGGTTGCGTGTCGGGTGCGGATTTGAACCTGCGGGTCAGATAAGTCTGACCCGCACAGGACTGTACTTGGAAGCAATATCTGAGCTCGTCACAATCCCGAAATCCCGTCCCGGGATCCCGGGACTGCAAAAATGGCTCGGGATTGACAACCCTATGTATAACGTACACCGAAGGATAACACCCACCAGGCACCAGATGATCCCTACGATGTACTATTGTGCAGGAACTGAGTTCTACATCACCCTTCATGTATACAGTAATCAAAATGTGTTATTGTTTCAAATCAAATCGTTTATTGCGTCTTAGCCGCAATCACACTTTACCTCACCCTACGCTGGCTCACGTGTGCGATGTCGCCCTCAGTCAAGAACAATAGCGCTGCTGCAGAAAAATATCGCTCAAGTCGCTACCCATGAAAGCCCAGTGTCGTTTTCTGTCAGAGGTGAACCTCCTCATAATCTCCTAAAAGATTGACGCAATTAACTCGTTGAAAAAGAGTAAGGAACCGATCTATTTTGTAGTCCATGATAAAAGCGTTAAAACTCGGTGCAGGGGAACTTAAAAAACCGTGTCGTGTCGTCTTTTTGATATTCCCCTGCACTGAGTTTTAACGCTTTTATATATAGTTTACGTTGCCCGGCATCCTCGCGGAAAAACTCCCATGTATACATAATACGCAACGGTTGCTAATGAGCACTGCCCTTAGGTTTTTTCGAGAAAACATATCGCAAACCGATGTTCTACTCTTTACAATATTCTAGACGGATTCTATCTATTCTTGACAACAAGACCACGAGGTGAGGTGTTGAGCATGGCGATGGGGTAGAGCACTGGGCTGTTATGTATGCGACTCGAAGGCTTGAAGTGAAATTATGCTTTATTTGCTAATCGATAGCTTTAAATTGGCACATGAATTTTGCGAACTAACTCTGGGGGAATAGAATATTTTAAATGTGAAATTGTTTGAGTTAGTGAGCGATAATTTCAAACTGATATACGAGTGTTCTTAACTAAGCCGTAATTTTGCGATAATTTTGGTACTGTGCCTTCATCCTTTGGTGTGATGTGCAAGAAGCTAAAGCGATATATCGAAAATTGGAATTTATTGACTACAAGTGTCGCAGTACTACTACCGAGTCTTTCACGAAAATGCCCCAACTGACGCTACCGATTTCTTCTTAGTAAGCATATTAGAGTCGTCGGTCAAGAGTTGTCCAATGAGATGCACATTTGAACATGCGCGTTAATTAAATAAAATTCTTCAGTTTTAAACTAGCACAGTAGTCATTTTTAACACCCAGTTTTCTTCCTATAAAACTGTTAAGTAGGCCAGTAAGATGCACCATGCGAAGTAATTTACACCACAGAGTCGTAATTATCGAAGAAATTGAATTTAAAATACGCCGCAATAAGCGACCGTGCGCAACGGTGGTGAAGAGCAGTACCAGCCTGTGATCTGCCTGGAACCTCGCGCTGACGCTATAAGGAGAACGCTCGCTGATTGACCTAGAGAAATGTTGTCTGCTACTCCGCTGCCGTCTGCTACTCAGCTGTTCGGGGTTCTGATAAAGCCTTTCTCCTTGCTCGGTAATGCTTCGGCCGCTCCTTCTATCCCCAATTCTCCGGGAGAACTGGCAAAAGATTTTTACGTCGGCAAAGGGACAAGGCGCTGACCCCCACTGACCGGCGAACCAGAACGAGTCTCCTTATACCGTCATCGGTGACGTGGCATCATACCTCGTCATCCTCGTTATAGCTGGAGTGGCCAGTTAAGGGTGAACGCGCGGAGCTATGTTTATGTGAGTTTTTTTTTTCTGACAAATTGCTCACATCAAAACCTTTCGCACTATTCGGTATAATGACACAGACACTTTGATCAGATGTCTTAATCTGAACTTTTTTTTGGATGGCCCTCTGTACTCCTTTAAAGTTTACAGCTGACGCCTCCTGCAAAAAAACCCGTTGCCATTTGCCACAAATTCTTCACCGATAAAATTATTAACAATGGGAATGAATCACCTCTCGCTATTCAGGATAAGGCCCACCATGCATTCACTCCATGCGGGTATTTCCCGTTATCTACCTTGAGTGGAGCACATCGCCCGCTTATCTTTCGAAGGAAGCTTTGTAGACATAGAGTGTAGTAGTAGATATCGGCCTATGCTATTTGTGCAACATCCCATCTTGATGGTGCTTCACAGTTTGTAAATCCTTTCCAGCGGATCTCTGCGGTATTCCGTTGACCAAGAAAATGAGCTTGGAGCAGAGCCTTCCTTCTATGGAGATATCCATCCCCGTTGCAAGGAAGAACATTATAATCACAGAAACATTGGCAATATTGGCGCAAAATGGGCTTGCCATTATGGGCAGCCCATATTGGTCTAATATGGAGCCTGGTTGCACTCCCCACATTGGTCCAATATTGGCAGCTTTGGCTATCTTGGCTATTGCAATCTTGGCAAATCTGACTCCTGCTAATGTGGCAATCAACTTTTGTCACCACATACTGTATGTTTAATACCCCCAGCTTGATGAAATTCTACACGCAGGGTATACCATTTAAATATTGGTTACAAAGTGCCTGAAAGTTTTTTTTAAATGCAGTTATACTCTGAATATTCGTATATGGCTATGAATGAACTACTTACACTGAACGGACTAAGTTACTTATAAACACAAGCTGTTCACATTCTAAGTCCACTTTTTCGTAAATAGGAACGAAATTAGGGAAATTATGGTAAGACGTACCTCCACCTAGTATCTTGGGTATTTAAAGCCTGTAGTAGTTTCTGTGGGAAAGGCTTGGCGTATTCTATTGGTCGCACAGGCTGGTATAACCACTTTCTTGTTTTTTCCAAGTTTGTGCCGCACCCATCTCACAAACTGTTGGTATGCAGTGTATCTGTATTTCCTGCATGAGACAACGCAAGCTTTGAACAAAGCTAACGCTAGTAGGACGCCGAGTATTATTTCAGCTGCACTCTTTCTGAATCAGTGACGAACAATGACGAAAAGTTGAGAATAACTATCTTGTATTGAAAACCTCCAGCATAAATGTGCATGAGACACGCTTCTTACTTGTCAATATGAGCGCTCATAGGTTCGTGCAGCCCTCTAAATATGCTACTTTGAGGACAGCTCCTTGCAGCATAAGCATAAGCACTCGACCTCTTTTGACATTATTATGCATGAGCCACACCGGCACCTTAAAAAAACGGAGCCGTCAAACACGCATTTTACACAAACTGTTTATGTGTTTCATCATGATAAATGCTGAAAGCTCATCTAACAGTCTGCTGTTTGTTGTTTACGTTGTCTACTTCTTACGTGGCCGATGCGTATGGAACTTCTTCATGCTTAAGGGGACTCCTGACTCAACATTTCAAGAGCAAGGCTTCCGAACTCTGCTTCACGTAGCCACACTTCCCTCTCAGTTGCTGAAAAGTGCCTGAAAATCGGCCTTGTTGACTCCGCTGTGCTTCCACCTTCGAAGTCCATGTTGAAAAAAGCACCCAGCAATACGGAAGTTGCGGAAACCACCCGAACTTCCGGTGTGGACTTTCCTCCAATAAACGTCGGGTGGCGGTTTAAGTCATACACTAAGGAAGACCTATGCATAGTAGCTCGACTTTTGCGCTGATCGGACGAGTTAGAGTTGAAAGCGAAACCATTTTTCGGCTCCTTGTTTAGAATGCTTCGCGGCTCCGCAGAGACGAAACGTTTCAATTGTAACTTGCAGGCACCATATATAGGTCCGTTATCCTTGCAAACAAAAACATTTACCAGGTTCTGGTCAGAGACCCTGTAACACACGAATATTCCTTGCGGGACGAAGACCCTCCCGAATGCAGTCACTGTGGGGAACAACTCTCAATCCTTCATATCCTCATTGTATGCCCACCATATCAGCATCTTCTTCAAAGTCATTTTGTATTATTCCATAGAAACTTCTTACCACTGCACCCGGCGCCTTTGCTGGATGAATTAAATTTTGTACCCTTTATTGAAAGGTCTACATGTTTTTTCGAGATGCCGGGTTTTTAAAGGATCTGTGATTTTAATGGTTTTAGGGGTCCGACACAAAGACAAGTTTGGGAGACGCCGGCCTAATGGAACTGCGCACAGTGGGCAACTATGGCTGCTACCCGACCGGTATTTGTAATGTAATGTAATGTGAATTTATTTCCACAAAGAAAAATTGTGGTGGAAGCTGTGAAAAAAAGTCACTATAGTGACTTGAGGGACTCACAGCTCCCAGCGATATATAATTCGCAATGATGATACACTGCAACATTCGAAGGAAACGCGCATCACTGCATAACATATAAGCCGGTAAAAAAAAAGACAAATGTAAGTCAGTATAAAACATCAACATAGCTACACAAACCAAAATAAAGTTAGTTCTACACCACACAAAAGTACACATCAAAAACAAAAAAAAAACGTATTCTTGACACCTTTACCCCTACTATTGATCACTGATAACTACTGGACAAAAGAATTAACTACAGAAATCACGAATGCATGTACGGGACACATTTAAAGGATTGAAAGGGCATTCATTTAATAACTGCGGCAAGCGATGACTGACCCGCTGTTCCCCGTAATTCGTCCTACAACGGGGAATGTTCCACTGCTGATGAGCGCGGGAAGCATAGTGGCGTGAAAGCTCTGTAGATCGAACATGGAGAAGACACCAACCAGTGATTTCTTTACAGCCAATTTATAATAACAGAGAAGTCTGTACTTATACAGATTGTGTATGGGAACCAAACCGTTCCTTTCGAAACGACCAGTTGTTGTGTGGCAATAAGGGAGGCGGTCCAGAATTCGTATGAATCTTTTTTGCAGACTAAATAACCTATCCAAATTCGTACTTGTTGTGGTACCCCATACCAAAAAGCAATAATTGAAGTGTGTATATATGACTGCATAGTAAAACATCATGACAGTTGCCCTTGACATATAACTGCGATATTTGAATAAAAAGCAAAAAGCACGAGATGCATTGGTGTGTACATGACCTATGTGCAACGACCAAGAAAGGTTCGAGGTAAAGGTTACTCCAAGAATTGCTTCATTCACTTGGCTTCATTATACGCAATTATTCAAAGGCACCCTGCGACTTAAAACGGCAGCTTTATGTTACATTAGTCCGCCCAAAATTGGAATACGCATCATCTATTTGGGACCCGCACCAGGATTCTCTCATTAACAAATTAGAAGGCTTACAAAATCGAGCAGTTCGCTTTATATTTTCCGACTACTCCCGACACTCTAGCGTAACGCTACTCAAGAAACAAGCCTCCCTTCCCCTTCTTTCTGTTCGTCGCAAAATAGCTCGCCTCACATTGCTTCACAAGTTTTACTACCACAACATTCTGCCCAGGTACCTCCTGCTCTCACCACCCCATCATATTTCCAACTACCTCGACCACTCAGAGAAACTACTTGTTCCATTTAGTCGCACAAATCACTTCGCCAATTCATTTGTTCCCAGAACAGCGAACGACTGGAACCATCTTCCCGCCTCCACCGTCATCGTCCGGGACCCTAACAGCTTCCGCAAGCTGCTGGACCAATTACTTTGTATGTAAATTCGTTGTATGTTCCTTTATTTTGCCACTCCCCTCTGTAATTCTCTGACCTGAGGGTAAATAAATAAATAAAGAAAGAAAGAAAGAAATTCTAACACTATCAACAATGCTGATGACTCAGTTACTGAGCAATAGATTAATTGTGAATGTCACAGGTTTATTTTTAGCAGAAAAGAAAATGGCTTTGGTCTTATTGGCAATAATTCTCAAGCGATTTACATCGGCCCATGATTTGATTTTTTGAAGTACATGGTTAGCGACTGCAATTAGTGTGTCAGGGTGGGAGCCGGAGAAAAGAAGACTGGTGTCATCAGCATAAATGATAAAGTCAGCCCCCTTTGTAGAGACAATATCATTTATGTAATATTTATGTATTAATATTTATGTAAATCGAAAAAAGGAGTGGCCCCAGAAGACTTCCTTGCGGCACACCACTTTTAATTTTGCTAAGGGTGGAGAAATAGCCATTGACAACGACCTTCTGATGACGACAAGACAGATAGGAAGCGAACAACGAGAGTGCGATACCACGAACACCGTAGCCAGCGAGTTTTTGCAGAAGTACAGCGTGGGAAATCGAGTCAAAGGCCTTGCTAAAGTCAATTAACACGCCTAAGGTTAGTAGCTTATTCTCAATGTTTTTCAGGATGATTTCTTTCTGCGTTAAGAGAGCGAGTTCAGTGGAGCTATTCTTCCGAAAGCCGCATTGGCGTTCAGAGAGCAAGCTATATTTTTTAAAGTGAGCCACGAGCCTCTTGTGTATTATATGTTCAAAACCCTTTGAAAAGACAGGTAATATTGATATTAGTCGGTAATTAGAACGGCAGGTCGCGTCACCACTTTTATGTACCATGAGGACCTTGGCGCACTGCATGCCATCAGGAAAGGATCCTGTTAGCAAACATAAATTGAAGATATGCACCAGACAAGGTGTGATAACGTCCATTATCGTTTTAAAGGGTCCAATTTGCATGTCGTAGACATCCAAGACTTGACTGTTCTTAAGCCGTATAAAACTATGGTAAACTTCAACCTCATCAGTTGGGGAGAGGAACAATGAGGTAGCCTTGACCTCAGTTAGATTCTCACAAGCCAAATGAATGTCGTGTGCACAGCTACCCTGATCAGATGAATGGACTAAGTATTCATTAAAAGCGTTTGCCATGTCCGTTCCTTGATAGCTAACACCGTCTACGATTATATGGTTAAGTTGTCGGTTGGGTTTTCTCCAATTAACAAGCTTGTTTATGTTACGCCAGGTAGCTGACGCATTCCCTTTACACGATATGAAATTGTTCACGCAGTAGTTTTGTTTGGCTCTTTTTAGCATCACGTTGACACTATTACGCAATTCCTTGAAAGCCTTAAAACTATCATAGATGGGTAGAAATCCATCGAACCGGTAGAGATGTTGGCGGCTTCTGTCCTGAGGCAACTGCCTTCCTTAAAACTATCAGGATTTCTATGCTTCAGAAATTTCCTAAATAACCTATCACGCTTTCGCATAGATTTTAGGATCTCCCGCGTTATCCATGGTTTCCTGGCTGACCATGTCTCACCTTGTGTACAAAAGGGAAACATTCCCTGTAGATGTCATGTATCGTGTTAACGAAAATATCATAGGCTGCATCTGCGTTTTGGCACAGCAAAACATAGTTCCAATCTGTGGTACGTACTCTTTCCCCAAACTTCCGCAGATTGGCTTCA
The DNA here is from genome assembly GCF_037126465.1 of Ornithodoros turicata. NCBI lineage: Eukaryota > Metazoa > Arthropoda > Arachnida > Ixodida > Argasidae > Ornithodoros > Ornithodoros turicata. The sequence goes on along the minus strand of NC_088201.1, from coordinate 159,879,067 downwards.
TTTATAACTTTTTGAAGGTCAAATTAGATCTACTTCCACGGGAATGACAGCTAAAAAAATTTGACCGGCAATACTCGTTTCACGGTTTCGGCATGGCTCGTTTATGGGTGCCGGATGAAACGCAATATCGCAGCGTGCTCACAGAATATTACGGAGGTGCTTCAGGCAGAAGTTTTGGCATATTGCCTGACCCTGTATCTAACATACTGCCTGAGTATGATGAGCAAAAAAAAGAAAAAAAAAAGAAAAAAGGAAATAAAGAAATACACGAACAGACGGGAAGAGAGGGAAGTTCGTTCGTCCTATTCGTGTGTTCCCTGAACTCTCACTGGAATTTAAAGTGGGTTGAATTCAGGTGTTGTAGAGGTAATAGTACCTTCCCTCGTTTCCAAGTCTTCTTTTCTTTGTGACGAAGAGAATTTAAAAAGTAAGACTAATTTGTCAATATTTCACGAAACCAATACCCCGGTAGTTCAAACTCCCCGCGCTGGGAAGATTCACTTTCTTAGAGAACATTTTGACACTGTGCAATTGTTGGTGGGGTGCGTTTAATCGGAAGGGCAGCGTATAAGAAATGGGAGTGCCCTTAGTTGTTTGCATCGTAGAGCAGCAGCGAGGTGTCATGAGATTTTTTTTTTGTCGGATAGTTTACAGACCTCGCAAAAGGCATAATGGAATGCTGCAACATAATTGACGTGCCTGCATTGGGAACGAAAGCTGGGTGCGTCGTTATGAGCTAGAAAATAAGAGGCGAAGACGTATACGAATACGTTGCAAAAGGATCTGAAGGCCTTCTTCACCCTCATTATAACACACACCCTCTCACGGCTGCCGCCACGGCTGACACCGCTCAGAGATTGAGATTTGAGACCTTACGCATCCTGCCCCCCCTGTATTCAGGTACGGCCTTGCTCCCTCTGATTATCATGTGTTTGGATTCCTGAAGACGAAGACGTCAATCACATAGAAGTGGTACATTTGCAGGCTGGACGCACAACTAAAAACATTTTTAAATGTGATAGGGTTTTTTAAATGTACTTTTGGGCCTCGGTGAAGCGTAGCGTCAGTGGAGAGGGGTCCTTTCACTCGCACGATGCGGTGTCTCCCCTGTTCGTTTCTTTATTGCGCGCCTCGGCTGAGACGAGACGTTTCGATGGGCGGCAATTTAGTACATTGGAAAGTGTTTACGACAGCAGTTGCTAAAACACGAGAAGCGAAACACCTGATTCCTTTGAAGTGGCCGACATCATGTTGTGGATCTTTCGCTTGGCAGTTTCCTTTATTGTTGGAACGTAATTCTTCTGAGGTAGGAACGCACAAACATACAAACACGAAACCGAAATATTTGTAGGTTTTTGTTCCCCAGTCTCGGGTTCTTAAGTTATGAATGTTTCATCTGTTCATTTATTGTATCGTTTTCGTAGAGCGCTTGGGACCTACTGAACCTCTAGTGTTCTTATGGGATATGCACGCATGCCCGCAAAAGGCTCCCGCACCGAGTGACGCGTACCCTAGCGACGCCACTGACTAAAATACACTAAATTTCGAAATACTACCGAATACTACTCGTTACCCACCTACTCGTATGCTGCCAAACCGAGGCGCGGAACGCACACTCCATGTTGTCGAACATAAACGACTGCGCGCAGAAACTCAGTATGAGCGCCGAGCGGCACAGGAGACGTTCAAATTGGACATTGTAGGTAGGGTGGCCCGATCCAAATCCTGAAACGTCACCAACTTGCCCTGAGAAAGTAGCTAAAAGTAGCCAATATACCGTGTATGTAGCCTACTGTGCAACCGGTGTCGTGTAGGCATCATATCACATGGAATCAGCACAACTGCTCTGTTGTAATTGTACTGCGAAATATGTAAGTAGAACACTTGTGCGGTACACATTGATCAGTTAGCAATTCGGGTCGATATCTTGAGGCACACGATATTTTGAGAATGAAAAAAAAAAATACCATGGCCGTGTCGACATGATTTATGTAATGTATGAAACATGACCAGGAGAACGAAACATAACTGGCGACTGCCTAATCAAGAAGAAAGCTTATCGTAATTCGTATAATCATAACTGGTGGCCTTACATTCGCGAGAGAACTATGATCATGAGAGACACCAAAGCGAAAAGACGGTTCCAAACCGGGCTGTTTGGTAATAGGTCATAAAAGCGATAAAATACCCCAGTTTTTCTGATGTACTTTATCGTTTTTGTCGTCGACGTCACAGCGCACAGTTAGTGAACGGTGATGGTGATGTGATCAAGAAAAAAAATGGGTATGTGAGTTCCGACAAAGTCGAACTGGCTACCACAGCACGGTTACACAGATAAAGTAGAAACAGATATGATGAACAGAGATGATGATGAAGTTCAACATGTAGCGAATAAAGTTCACCCAAGCTACGATTCTTTAAGTACGTCTAAGACCCCAGCTCAGAAAGAAAGTAGCCTGAAGGGCATCGTGCCGGCGAAGAGACGGCCGGTAATTATGAACGTACTTGGACATTGATGCGTTGCCAAGGTGCAACCTGTTTTAGGTACACATAAGTCACAAATATAAGCGCCAAGGTGTATTCGCAGTGTAGCCAGAAAATAGCGAAGTCGTCATTGGCCAAAATACGATGCCACGGCTGCTAGAAAGTAGTCAATCTGGTAACTCTGGCCGTGGGTGATGTGAATGTGCCGATCACACGCCACGGCACAACGTTAGACATGCAGTGTGTTCAGGAGAAGTGTTTATGTGCGGTACATGAGCTGCATCTCCTACTACAGTGTTCACAAACCCTTTCTCCGCGTCGCAAAAACTGAAGGTCAACAAGACGAAGAGGAATCGTACGAGCGATCGTGTACGGTGACACACAGGCGTTCAGGTTCTCGCAGCCGCTTATAGAAGAAATGTGTTTTGTCATTCGTACCTCCGAAAGTCGGCATCATCAGTGCATCGTAACAACATCATGTGGAACATTGAGAACGTAGCTGCTCCCATTTGCAACCTGGAAGTGCCCCGACATCGGCAGCTGCGGCTCCGGCGTGTCGTACTTTCGATTTTAGACGTGTAGATGCCGGCCTAAGTTGTGCCAGTCTGTCAGAACGCAGACGCAAGAAAGAAGGAAGCACACGAAGCTGAATGAAAGTTTCGGTGAGTGAAGTCCCTCCAACTACACAGCGTGTCCCAGCTAAATGCGAACTGCTTTTTAAAAGTATATATATCTATCACTTTTTTCAAGGTGAAATCAATGGCAATATACCTAAGGCTGAAGGGCACTCCTTAACAGGGCACCAGCAAGCTCCTTAGGCATTGTCCAAATTAACTTTCAATAATTAACTTTTTAATTATAAAATCTACGAAGTTTTCGCAATGAGAACATCTGTCCCTTCGGTCACCCGATACCGTTGCCGTTTTCAGAACAAAAATTCATTCGATAGATCGTCCGCAAAAGAAATTGTGAAGGAACACCATTTCTTTTTTATTTTGTTCATTGGGCATCTTCGGAAACGCGTCTTTTCGTCACCTCAAATGTGAGAGGCTGAAAGAGCACACTATCGCCTCATGTGTCCTGGAAAAAGATTAAAAGAAAACAAAAAAACGCAACCCAAGATAAGGGCAGCTCTGATAGCGTAACCCGTTACATTTGTTTTTTGTTTTGTTTCCGCAAGATAGAGCTCATCGTCGACACATGAGGCGGCGCTGTGCTCCTTCACCCTCTCACATTGGGAGTGAAGGGAAGACGTGACTCTGCAGATACCGTCTAGTGACGCCCAAGAAGGCAAGTGTTAAGACTTGGATGGGGAGTTGGAAGTTCATCTGAGCTATAGTGACTAAGAAGATACAACGGCAAAAAAAAAGGGCGTTGTCAACTTGCCGTCGGTGAGTAAATCAAAGAGTGATATTAAACGGTAGGAGCAACTTGTTTCCTTACACATGGTAAACAAGACTTTCGTGCACGAGACTGCACTTCTTCAGGTTACAAAAATACAAGCATGGTGCAGGCACTCGTATACACTGTTGACGGGAGTTTTGACATGAGAGAGAGAAAGAAAGAGAGAGAGAGAGAGGGTAACAGGGTGACGGAAAGGATGCAAGTACAGGAAATATCGAAAACATACATACAAAAGCACCGGTATCAGAAGCACGACATAACGCGAGCCCAAGGGGTTACACAGGAAGCGAGAACGCCCCTGTGTCCTCATTCCGTCGCCATAACCCCCTTTTTATCCTTAATTCCTCGAACGTCACCTACGCGCGTTCTCGCTTCCTGTGTAATCCCTTGGGCTCGCGTTATGTTGAGCTTCTGATACCCCTGCTTTTGTATTTATGTTCCTTTGATTTTTACCTGTTTTTGCATCCTTTCCATCACCTTAATTGTTACCCCCTCATGCCAAAACTCTTCCGCCAACTGTATAGAGGCTGTTTCACGAAAATCCCCGGGCTGAATAATTCGTGAACAGGTGGCACTATCGAAGAAATGCCTTTTTGGTAAAGATTCTTGGGACATCGGCCATGAATTGAGTAGTGAGTGGCGCATTTGCATACGCTCACTAATTAGCGAAGCATCTTAACTTTTAACTTTTGCTTCGCACGCTTATGGAACCTCTGTTTTATGCATCGGGACCTCCAGCGAAAAATATTGCAAGAAAAAAACTGCATCGGCACTTAGTGATTTTTTTTGAGTAATTAATCGGTTTCGGTATACATATTTCTTGCGCCGAGCAGTGCACCAATGCACTCTTTGGATCAGCTATCCGGTTGTCAATTTCATGTTCACCCGCCTGGTTGACACACGGGGTTGACGAAAGATTAGGAGCAGCCGCAAGAGACGCTTTGATATTCCTTCTCAAAGCGACTGGTAAACAGCACTGCCGGTTCTGTCGTTCCGTAGGTGAGATAGCGTGCTGTTATCATGAATGATGACGAACGCGCCGCGAGCTCTGTGAACTAGTGGGCACACTCTTAAAAATTAACTGCACCAAATAAGCACGCTCCTAGCCAACCGTCATCCCGAATGACAGCGTTCTCGCCCGATTTGTTGAAGACGGGAGGCGGAGCCTTCTTTCTGTCCTTATGTACGGCATCATCAGTACAAAAAAAGAAAAAAAAGAAACAAACGAAAGAAACGCGTACGCCACCCATACTTATCGAATCCAAGGAGAGAAACGTTGTCGTCCGGGGTGATGGTTGGCTAGGATAGCGATGTATGGTGAAGTTCATTTTAAGAGTGTAGATAAGGAGACGGAACACCAAAGCGTCTCCTGCGGTCTTGCGGCTGTTCCTTATCTTCCGTCACCCCCGTGTGTCAACCAGGCGGATGAACGCGAAATTGACAACCGGATAGCTGATCCAAAGAGCGCATTGGTGCACTGCTCTGCGCAAGAAATATGTAAACGAAACCGGTATTTTTCGCTGAAGGTCCCGATGTGTAAAACAGTGGTTCCGTAAGCGTGCGAAGTAAAAGTTAAAATGTTTATCTAATTAGTGAACGTATGCAAATGAGCCGCTCACTACTCAGTTCATGGTCGATGTCCCAAGGATATTTAGCGAAGAGAAATTTCTTCGATGGCGCCACCTGTTCACGAATTACTCAGCTGGGAGATTTTCGTGAAACAGCCAGTATACTATGTGCCTGAACCATGTTCATATTTTTGTAATCCGAAGAAGTCTCGTGCGCGAAAGCCTTGCTCAGCAGGTGTAAATAAATAAGTTGCTCCTACAGTTGAATATCACTCTTCAATAGCGACTAGTTCATTTTTCATATGAACATGCTATATAAAAGTGCGTTGCACTTGCAGATGACGTGTTAGCGTCATAATCGAGGCGCATCTTTTCATTTTTTGTATTTCTTTTTGCAATTTAAATCATATCCTGAGGGAGGGATGTCGTGGGCATTGGAGCGGTCTGCCTGCCTAGATTGACGGCAGTTGCTCGGGGAAGGGATGAAAGAAGGTGCTGTCGTTTGAAAAACAGAAACCAATGCATAAAAAAAAGTAACAAAGAGATCTTGTATCATTTTTTGTGGCAACCCCTAATTTTCTGGCATATTAGACCTCCAACCGGTTCCGAACCTGTTTACAGCCTCTGAACCGGTTAATAGAACCGATATATGTGAACTCCGAAACTGAACCGGAACCGAAGCTTTATGGCCGAACCCGAAAAAAACAAACGAAAAAAACGTTTCGGTTTGACGCTCTGGCCAGAACACTTACCACTTTCTCTGTGTTAGTAGCTAAAGAATGCTTAGCATTAAAACAAAAACTCCCTCAGTAACATAATCGTTACGTTTCTAAAATGCAACATTTCAAATACTGCACCAACATTGAAATAGAAACATCGCGGTAACATTATATTTGAGCATGAAACGTTGCCGCAACGTCTGAACATTTGATCATCAAGTGGCCTCATAGCAATTGGTGTCATTAATGCGCGTGGACATCAGGGGAAGGTCCAAAAATTTCATTTTAGAATGGACATTGTGTCCCATCCCTCCATCAAGACATGGGCGCTCGATTTTATTGAAAATACAACACCCTTTCCGGACCGATCCCTGTCAAGCAATAGGCATGAGCACACTTTGTAATGCTTCCTCCAGGGTCTTCCGGAATTTTCGAAACAGTACAGAAGAGAGCTTGCTTTGTACGCTTCCTCTCAGTGTCTGCCTCACGTTGTCTGTCTGGGCGAAGTCGCTGAACCCTGTATCTTTGAGCTTCAGGTTCACCTTTGGAATCCTAAAGTTATTCAGCACTGGTGTGCCATCTGAAACAGCACAATTTAGAACAATTATGAAATTAAAACACTCTCAGAAAAGATGGGACTCGACATAGAAGGTGCTTACGGCAGAGTTATCATCTCTGCCAGATTTTGATGCTCGAGTCTGTCAAAGGGACGAGTAACGTAGAGTGCTGGACAACAGCTTACGGAACACGCCCCGGCACATGCCTTCCTCAGAGTGACGCGCTATAGCAGCACATAGCACCGTACTGACTTGCAAACAGGTAACTGGGTTACCTAGGGACGTGTCCGTATGTCCGTACGGTCCCATTCGCTGCTAGCCCGTCACTCTGAGGAAGGCATGTGCCAGGGCGTGTTCCGCAAACTTTTGTCCAGCCCCGTACATGTGTGTAGGGTGCGCCTAACTGCGGTCTGTATTTTGTAGAGTAGGTACTTAAGTTGACCAACTTGTGACCGTACGCGCAACCTTCTAGGACGTTGTCCACAAACAAGTTTGTGCAACGGCAAGTGAAAGCGGAAGTGGTATTGATGATGGAACGGCTTGCCGAAGTTAACTACGATGAGGTGCACAACGTGACGACTATTGCGGATGGAATATCGTGCGTCCTGGGCCCACTTCACGGGTAATGTACCGACATGACTTTAGACGTCGAAGGAAAACCCACGGAAAACACCCAGTACAGGAACCAGAACGACATCACGCCACATCAAGTGAGACTGAAGAATTTTTGCGCGATGACTCGCGTGCCTGAGGCTGGTAATGCCCCTTATAAAATTATAGCAAAAGCCACATCCTAGGTGCAGCCTGTACGCAAAGGAGTGCAAAGAGGCTTGTGCAAAGCAGCTGCGCAATGTGTGCATTGTTCCACTCTCAGTGTAGTTGCCTGATCTCCACTCAAAGGGGCCTGAAGTGGGTCGTGGGACAGTCCCTGTCCCATTTCATTCCATAGGGCAAGTTAGTCCCACTTTTTTCTCGGCTGCAAAAAAGTTTCTCAGCGTTGGGCTTTGGTTTTTTTTAGTATAAAAAGGCACCAGTAAAACAATGGGAGTCTTCCTGATGATGTGGAGTGGCACACTTTCTCGTGTCCAGCAAAGAGTAAGGATTGACGTAAACGCCACTGGAGCAACACCTCCTAGGTAGAGAAAGCCTGCTTACTCGTCGACGCGGCGCAACACCTAAGAGTCAGCTAATCAGGACGAGCCCTATCACCATCACCACCACCACCAGCAGCTAATCAGGATCGCTTTTTCAACGGCGATAGCCAATCACGAACGCGCTTCCGGCGGTGGTAGCCATGGAGACGAACAGCCGTCTTTCTGCGACCACTGACTGAATGTCCCCGCGTGCTAAGTGGGAAATCTTCAAAAATAAAGCGCAAAACGGTCCCATATCTTTCTCAAGACTGATTTTCTGGAAAGCGTGTTGCACTTCTTGTCTACAAGTTCCAAGTTAATAATTTAATAATTTGCAAGTTCTTGTATTCGTAGAACGGCGACACGCAGTACACACGGATTTTGACTTTTTATGTAAACGTAGCGAAGGGGGGAGGGGAGGAATTAAGCAGGCCTTCTATATCTAGGTGGCGTTGGCTGGAGGCTCTCCGGCAGCAGAGCTGATCTTTAAAAAGTATCGTTTATGTAACATATGAGCACAGTTAGTCGTAGGCATCGGCCGGTCGTATCTCTTTCACAGATGGATTTCTGGATACCACCGTCCCATTAATGGGTCCTCCAACACTAACCTTCTTTGCTGGTGACTTGTACGACGGCGTAAGTGTTCAGCACAATCAACTCCACAGAAATATTCTGGATCTTCCCGTCCTTTCCGGGAGCTCTGTAAGACCCGTTGTAGGTGACGGTGACGCCGTCTAAAGTCAGCTCGCACTTCAGAGTGACTCTCTCAGCTAGCAGCCTTGGACGTGTGCAGTGTCCATGTCGGCGAACCTTGGAGGCCAACCCGATAAGTCGTCCACCAGAGAATTCAACTGCGGTTCTGTGGGTGGGGACGTAATAGTTGACAACGTCAATATCTAATATCGGGAAGCGGGAGAGGATCTTGGGAGGCGTTTCTCACAAGGTCAGGAAGGAAAGAATCCAGAACGATGTCCAGAAACAAGTTGGAGTCTTCGGTACTGCCGGCAGATACTCGTAATAACCGAAATATATTATGTTAATCTTTGCAACACAACAAGACATTTTTTTTTTACATAATTCGAAGCATTTATTGGCTGACGAACCAAGAGAAGTTAATAAGCATCAGGACAAACGCAAAAAAAAGTTATATGCAGCGGAATCAATAGCGTTAGGTAGTAATAGACGCCGCAGCATATATAATACTGTGTCCAGTCGTCTATCGTCCACGAGCCGTCCTCATTCTCCTCTTCGTGGTATCGACGCGGAAGTTTACCGCATGCGTTGCTCTGGGTCTCCGGATGAGTGTGATGTGACGGCCCGTGGACGACGACGACGCGCCTCTGCTGCCGCGCGCTATTGCGCCTGGCAGCCGGTTCTACCGGCACCGTCCTAGTGTGAGGCCACGCACATCTGCCCGTTGGGACATTCCATCACCGCCGGTCAGGACTCAGGCAGAGGAACATCACCTTCTCTACATTTGGGAACATTTGGTGCGAAAAGGAGGTACATGTACACTTAATAGAAGTGTCTGGAGGTGCTGACAATATATATTCTCAACTGTTCTGTTAAATGATTGTTGAGCCTCAGTACAACAGGCAGAGAGTTCCAAAGCTTAGAACCGTAACAAACAATTAATCGTGTACCGTATATGCTTTTTGGTCTATATAGCTTAAAATAATGAAAAGTGCCACTCCTAGTAAAAGTATTACACTGTTGAAAGGGTGAGCTATCAAATGGTAGATTTTTTGTGACAATTGAGATTATAAGCAGGATACACCCACGCACGAACATGATCAGGGAAAGGTAGCTCATTCAATAGGCCACCGGTAATTTCGTGCGGAAATGACGTGGGTGTCCTCGCTTCCGTGACGAGCGCCTCGCAGGTTACGATAGGCAAGGCGCTTTGTGATCGCTGCGTGTTTAAAATTGGTTTCCCATGCGCTTCTGTGGCAGTATGGGTGGCTGTTGTGCTGTTGTGAAGGGCTGACTATTCCCTTCAGGACTACAAGGCCAGATATTCGCACAGCGACGGTAATGCTGCGTTCTTCTCCTACGTATGAATCTATCGAAGAAAATGAAATCCAGAACATCAAAAACGAATTTTTGATATTTCGATTTTAAAAATCGGGTTGTCAGCTGCAGCTGAAAATCGCTGCTTACACTCCTGACGCTCGCTTGAAATGTGCTTGTTGTAGCCGTTACACTCAATGTTACATTACGTGCGTGCTTACTGTCGTTAAATTCGCTTATGTACACACACATAAAAACACAGACTATTAGACACAGACTTTCCGCTTTCTAAAGATGTTTTAGAGCAGGCACATGAACATCCAGCACTGATAGCGTGCGTCATCTGCTAGCGTAGACACGAAAGTCGACCCTTTTCCCATTATTCTTAGAAAGTAGCGGTCACCTATTGGCGAAATTGACCGGTATGACCGGTATGACCGGTGACTGGAAAAACTTGAACTTGAAACTCGAACTCGAGTCTCAGTGACTTTTCCGTAGTTTATAGACATTGCAAGTAGGAGGGATAGTGCTCCACGCTGCAACACAATAAATTAGATGTGACTGAATCAGTGAAAAACACAGCTGTCGCAAATTATATAGAGGAAAACATCTCCGGGCGAGGAAAATTGCGTGGCATGACCGCGATATCTTTTTACAAATGTATCGATGTGCGGCTTCAAAGATAAAGACGGATCAACAGTTACACCTAAATACTTGATTTCTTATGTCTGTTTAAAAATATGACAGTTAAATGTAAGAGCTGTGTCGCTCATAGATGGTTTGTGACAAACAACACATTTTGTTTGTTTTGGTCATATTGTCACGAAGCGAAATGGGTCGGCGAGTCGTCGAATAAACAGCGAACGGTTTATTAGACTACTTGGTAGCAAAACACAAGAGTGATAGCTCTCTGAACACAACTGAGTCCAAAGTATGAATGCTCCAGCTTGGAGCGCACAAGCATTTAAGCGTCGCGCCGAAAAGTCTAGAAACAGCACGTGCGTTTGCCAGAGAGCAGGCGATGTGTCTGGAAGCTTCTTGCTTCTTCTTCAGCACGCACCCGGATGAGATGTACCGTTTTGTGCCTGCCCTGGAAGTTTCGCGATGATGATTCGTGGCATTGCCCCCTCCGTAGACGGGGTATGGTGAGCTTCTAGCTCACCATAGACGGGGCATCGTCTCGATGCCGTTTCTTCTCCTTCTTCTTCTTTTTCATATTGTTTCGTTCCAGCCAGTCTTCAGCGCTGCCTCCTGTAGTACGGCTTGAGTCGAACGACGTGAACTATTTCAGTCGTCGGGGGTCGTCGAGAGGGAACGCTACCCTCAGGTACCACTTCGTAATCCAGGTCTCCAATGCGTCGAAGTACTTTGTAGGGACCGAAGTACCGCTTCAGTAGCTTCTCGCTCAGGCCTCGTCGTCGAATCGGCGTCCAAACCTATAACAAGTCGCCTGGACTGAAGCGTACGTCTCGTCGGCGCAAATTGTATCTTCTTTCATCGACGCGTTGTTGTTGACCAATCCGTAGTCTGGCCAGCTGGCGGGCTTCTTCTGCTCGCTGTGTGAAGTCCAGAGCGTCGTTTTCCACATCACTGGGTTCGTGGGGCAGCATCGCGTCTAATATAGTCGATGCGTCATGGCCGTGTGCAAGGCGGAACGGTGTGAATCCCGTTGTTTCCTGGACAGCCGTGTTATAGGCGAACGTGACGTAAGGCAGTATTTCGTCACATCTCTTGTGCTCGACGTCGACGTACATCGAAATCATGTCGGCAATGTTTTGTTTAGGTATGGTGAGCTAGCTCACCATAGTTTAGGCGTTCGGTTAGCCCGTTCGTCAGCGGATGGTACGCCGTTGCGGTGTGGCTGAGTCGAAGGATTTCTTGTGTTAGCCTGCTTGTAAATGCCGTTCCCCTATCGTTGATTAAGGCGGTCAGAGCTCCGTGCCGTAGTACGATGTTCTCGATGAAGAACTTCGCGACTTCTGTTGCTGTGCCCTGTGGAAGTTCCTTAGTCTCAGCAGAGCGTGTCAGGTAGTCTGTGGCGACGATTATCCAACGATTTCCGGAAGACGAACGTGGGAAGGGCCTGAGTAGATCCATCCCAATCTGCTCGAACGGCGCCGACGGCGGTGCGATTGGCTGAAGGTACCCAGAAGGTCGTACCGGCGGCGTTTTTCGTCGATGGCATTCCCGGCACGTCCTTACGTAGTAGTGTACAGTCTTGGCCAGTTTTGGCCAGTAATACTTTTCCCTTATACGGGCCAGTGTCCGGCTGTATCCCAAATGACCTGATGACGGTTCGTCGTGGCAGGATTCAAGAATCTCGGTGCGCATGTCCCCAGGCACAACGAGAAGCCACGTAGCGCCTTGTGGTGCGTGGATTTCTTTGTAGAGAACACCATTACGTAGGGAAAAACTTGGAAGTGATCTTCTGAAGATGGGAGGAACATTGTCGGCGCGGCCCTGCAGATAGTCGACGAGTGTCTTCAATTCGGGGTCGTTATACTGCTTGGTAGACATGGTAGTCGCGCTCAGACCGAGGAAGGCGTCGTCGTCCTCGAGGCTGTTGTCCTGTCGCTGGAGTGGTGCTCGGGACAGACAGTCGGCGTCGTTGTGTTTTCTTCCTGACTTGTGAGTGACGGTTACGTCATACTCCTGTAATCGGAGGCTCCATCTCGCTAGGCGTCCTGAGGGATCCCTTAAACCAGCCAGCCAGCACAGAGAATGGTGGTCTGTTACCACCTTGAACGGCCGTCCGTACAGGCGCAACGGGCGCAACGGGCGCAACTTTGTGATGGCCCATATGAGTGCAAGGCACTCTTTTTCGGTCGTCGAATAGTTCTTCTCTGCCTTGGTTAGCGTTCTGCTTGGGTAAGCGATGACACGTTCGACGCCGTCGTGAAGTTGAACGAGCACGGCTCCCAGACCATCGTTGCTTGCGTCGGTGTGTATTTCTGTTTCGGCGTTTGGATCGAAGTGGGCGAGCACGGGTGCGGTCTGTAGACTCGTCTTCAATTCATCAAACGCCTGTTGCTGGGCTTCACTCCAGATAAACGTGGATCCGTCCTTCGTGAGGGCATTCAGGGGTGACGCAATTCTTGAAAAGTTCGGAATGAACCGTCGGTAGTAGGCGCAAAGGCCAAGAAAGCTTCGAACGTCTTTCATGTTAGAAGGAACACGGTAATGTGCGATGGCCGCCGTCTTCTCGGGGTCGGGGCGTACGCCGTCGCTGCTCACGAGATGGCCGAGAAATCTGAGTTCCTCATAGCCGAATCGACACTTCTGGGGCTTCAACGTCAGCCCTGCAGTTCTGATAGCCTCGAGGACTTGCTTTAGCCGTTCAACATGTTGTTCGAATGTTCTTGCGAAGACGACAACATCGTCGAGGTACACCAGGCAGGTTTGCCACTTCAACCCGGCGAGAACTGTATCCATAACACGCTGGAACGTCGCTGGTGCTCTGCAAAGGCCGAAAGGCATAACCTTGAATTCGTAAAGTCCATCCGGAGTGACGAAGGCAGTCTTCTCACGGTCCCGTTCGTCGACTTCAATTTGCCAGTACCCCGTCTTGAGGTCCATGGAAGAGAAAAATTTTGCGTTTTGAAGGCGATCGAGCGTGTCGTCGATGCGCGGTAACGGGTAGACGTCCTTCTTCGTTATTTCATTGAGTTTCCGGTAGTCGACGCAGAACCTGAGTGTTCCGTCCTTCTTCTTCACTAGTACCACCGGCGATGCCCACGGACTGGTCGTCGGCTGGATGATGTCATCTCTTAGCATCTCTTCTACTTGCGTTCGGATCGTTTCTCGCTCTTTGCAGGAGACCCGGTACGGCATGCGGTGAACTGGACGGGCCTTTTCGTCGACGATGATGCGGTGCTTCGCAATGGGCGTTTGTCTTACTTTCGACGATGCAGCGAAGCAGTCACTGAAATCGTTGAGCATCTGGAGAAGGGTTTGCTTTTGAGTTGTATTGAGTTGAGGGTTTACGTCGAAATGTTCGGACTCGTGCTCCGTGGTGACCGCGATGCGAGCAGTGTCCATCAGGCAAACATCCGTGGTGGAGTATTGGTCTACGATGGCGGCTATCTTCGTGCCGTTCGCCAGGTTTGTGGCTCCGGGCGAAAATTTGTGACCAGGATTTCGAATATTCCGTTTCTTACGGGCACAATTCCTCTTGCTATCCCAATTCCTCGTTCGAGGAGAAGTTGCGTGTTGCCTTCAGCCAACAAACAGCCAGTCGGTGCTCTCTTGCACGTAGCGGTCACAAGGACTGACGACAAGGGAGGCAGGTTGACGTGCTGAGTCGTCACGGCGGTTACGTCCGTGTTTGCGCGTTTCTGCGGGGTTATTCGTGCCCACCACTTGTCTTCTGCTGTTTCCGGCGTTTTAAAAGAGATAACTCCATTTGTGAAGTCGATGATTGCTTCGTTTTCGACTGGAAAGTCCATTCCGAGTATTACATCCCGTGGGCAGTTCGGCAAGACGGCAAAGCTGACGACGTACTGGATGTCACGCACTTGTATGATTGCCGTGCATCGGCCAGTCGGTGTTACGACGTGTCCACCAGCAGTGCCAATGTTAGGCTCATCCCACTTCGTTTGCACCTTGCGAAGCTTCTTAGCCAACCTACCACTTATAACAGAGTCGTCGGCTCCGGTATCAATTAACTCAATCATCTCATGGCCGTCGATGAGTATTTTCAGGTTATTGGTAATTTTTCGAGCGTTTTCGGGTTGACGGTTGACAATGACTGGATTGCCTGCTGAACCTCGTCCTTGATGATCGCACCGATCAAAGACAAAGGGTCTTGAGCCTTCTCAGGACAGAGGAGAGCTCGTACTTCTTCGCGTACCACCTCTCGAATCAGCTGTCTGAGCGATCCGACGTCGAGGCCAGCCGTCGTGGAGAAAGCCTCGTATCCCTGGTGTCGTTCGTTGACGGTAGCGCGAGAGAGCAGGGTCCTCTCAATGCGGATGGCTTCGACCAGAAAAGCGTCGGTCGTGGCAGGTGGATCCCGGGACAGGGCGCGAAAAATTTCTTCTTTTACGCCCCTCATGAGTCGCTGAACCTTCTTCTCCTCGGATGCTTTGGGGTCAGCTCGCCGGAAGAGCCGCAACACATCTTCGACGAAGCCTGTAACGCTTTCGTTTGGTAGCTGGATCCGTCTCTGGAGGAGATGTTCAGCGCGTTCAGCTCGTTGTTGAAAAGCGAACGCCTCGCGGAGTTTACTTTTGAAGACGTCCCAGGACGTGAGCGAAGTCTCCCGGTTCTCGAACCATGTCTTCGCGGTGCCTTCCAGGGAGAAATAGACGTTGACGAGCTTCTGGTCGTCACTCCAGTTGTTGAACTTGGCGATCCGCTCATAGTGGTCGACCCAATCGTTCACGTCGTCGTAATACTTACCGCAGAATGTCTTCGGCGACCGTGCAGGGGCCATGGGCGTGGCATCAGGTTGCGCCACTTGGGTACTGGTCTCCGCAGTCATCTTCTTCTTGCGTTTAGGTGGTTCTAATGGACCGAATTCTGCAGGCAGACCAAGCTGTCTTCTGCTTTGTCACAGTTGGTCTTCCAGGCCATTGGACAAGGAATGCCCCGCACCTCCACCAGAAATGTCACGGAGCGAAATGGGTCGTCGAGTCGTCGAATAAACAGCGAACGGTTTATTAGACTACTTGGTAGCAAAACACAAGAGTGATAGCTCTCTGAACACAACTGAGTCCAAATAATGAATGCTCCAGCTTGGAGCGCACAAGCATTTAAGCGGCGTCGCGCCGAAAAGTCTAGAAACAGCACGTGCGTTTGCCAGAGAGCAGGCGATGTATGGAAGCTTCTTGCATCTTCTTCAGCATGCGCCGGGATGAGATGTACCGTTTCGTGCCTGCCCTGGAAGTTTCGCGATGATGATTCGTGGCAATATGATCTGCAGCAGTACATTGATAATGTTAATTATTCAATGACTTTAGCTAACATTTACATTCTTACTTCCAGGTAAACCTGTCACGCAGGTGCCCTACCCTTTGGTATGGTTAGTTCAAGATTGTACCGAAACAATCATCCTGGAGCATCATTTTTCAATTGGCAGTGGCATTACTATCACAACACACTACACACTGCATGTCTAAGGTGCGTGTACAATGCATCAAACCTATTCTCAGGTACAGGCGAGCTGGTTCGCAATTACAACATGAAACAACTGACACAGAGATCGTAAAGCCATGCATTTTCCTCCGCGCTTCCGGTTTCATGTTGCTATCCTCACATGCAGCTCATTTCGCCTGTGCTGTGCAGCATGAGCAGAACACATATTGTTTTGGTCACATGACACGGGAAATAAATCCTATACGGCATTCTACATCATGTAATCTAACAGTTGTTCACGTTTGAATATCTTAACCATGGAATTTACCCTCCATGAACCATACTATCTCCAAATACGAACAACTGCTAGACAGCAGCTCTACTGTTGCCGTATAGCATTTATGGCTGGCGTCCTGTGATCGGAAACAGCGGTGTCTTTTTCTGCTACAACCGGTAAACTACAGTAAAGATTTATAAATACTGCGTCATACCAT
Source organism: Ornithodoros turicata (assembly GCF_037126465.1). NCBI lineage: Eukaryota > Metazoa > Arthropoda > Arachnida > Ixodida > Argasidae > Ornithodoros > Ornithodoros turicata. The sequence continues at coordinate 159,862,623 of NC_088201.1, read as the reverse complement.
AAAGCACTGTGGGAAATGGCAGTTTGAAAAACTGGAGAAGACTGTCATTAGAACGGGGGACATGTTCTACGG